>NW_027228580.1:0-40624 GCF_037783145.1 Equus przewalskii | reverse complement strand
TCCGGCACGTCTGAGAGGTGGTTCCGGCATGCGCGACAGGTGATTTCGGAGTGTCCGCCAGGTGGTTCTGGCGTACCCGGCAGGTGATTTTGGCGTGTGCGGCAGGTGTTTCTGGCGAGTCGAGCAGGTGGCTCCGGCATGCTCGGCAGGTGCTTCCGGCGTCTCCGGCACGTGGTTCTGGTGTGTCTGAGAGCTGGTTCCGGCATGTCCAGCAGATGATTCCGGAGTGTCCGCCAAGTGGTTCTGGCATACCCGGCTGGTGATTTGGGCATGTCAGGTAGGTGGTTCCGGCGAGTCGAGCAGGTGGCTCCGGCGTGCTCGGCAGGTTGTTCAGACGGGTCTGGCAGGTGTTTTCCGTCTGTTCGGGGTGTGGTTCCAGCATCTCATGCACATGGTTCTGGCACGTCTGAGATGTGGTTCCGGCCGGCCCGACAGGGGTTTCCACAGTGTCCGCCAAGTGGTACTGGCGTAGTTGGCAGGTGATTTTGGCATGACCGGCAGGTGGTTCCAGCAAGCCCGGCAGGTGATTCCGAAGTGTTCCCCAACTGGTTGTGGCCTAGCCGGCAGGTGATTTTTGCGTGTCCGGCAGGTGGTTCTGGCGAGTCGAGCAGGTGGTTCCGGCGTGCTCGGCAGGTGCTTCCGGGGTCATTGGCACGTGGTTCTGGCATATCTGAGAGGTGGTTCCGGCATGCCCGGCAGGTGATTCCGGAGTGTTCGCCAAGTGTTTCCGGCGTAGCCGGCAGGTGAGTTTGCATGTCCAGCGGTCGTTCCGGCGGGTCGAGCCGGTGGTTCCGGCGTGTCCGGCAGGTGGTTCCGGTCTGTCCGGCAGGTGGTTCTGTGGTGTCCGGCACGAGGTTCAGTCTGAGAGGCTGTGCCGGCATGCCCCTCACGTGATTCCGGCTTGTCCCCGAAGTGGTGCTGGTGTAGCGGGCAGGTGATTTTGGCGTGTCCGGCAGGTGGTTCAGGCGAGTTGAGCAGGTGGTTGCGACGTGCTCGGCAGGTGCTTCCGGCGTCTCCGGCACGTGTTTCTGGCACATCTGACTGGTGGTTCCGGCATGCCCAAAAGTTGATTCCGGTCTGTCCGGTAGGTGGTTCCGGCGTGCACGGCACGTGGTTCTGGTACGTGTCAGAGGTGGTTGCGTATGCCCAACAGGTGATTCCGGACTGTCCGCCACGTGCTTCTGGCACGTCTGAGAGGTGGTTCCAACATGCCCGGCAGGTCATTTCGGAGAGTCGTCCAAGTGGTTCTGGCGTAGCCCGCAGGTGATTTTGGTGTGTCTGGCAGGTGGTTCCGCCGTGCTCGGCAGGTGGTTCAGGCATGGCCGTCACGTGGTTCCAGTCTGTCCAGGACGTGTTTCCAGCTTCTCCGGCAGGTGGTTCAGGTACGTCTGAGAGGTGGTTCTGCCATGGCTGGCAGGTGATCCCGGACTGTCCCCCAGGTGGTTCTGGCATAGCCAGCAGTTGATATTGGCCTGTCCGGCAGGTGGTTCCAGCGAGTCGAACAGGTGGCTCCGGTGTTCTTGGCAGGTGGTTCCGGTCTTTCCGGTAGGTGTTTCCGGCGTGTCTGGCACGTGCTTCCGGCATGCGCGGCAGGTGATTCCGTAGTGTCCGCCAGGTGGTTCTGGCATACCCGGCAGGTGATTTTGGCGTGTCCGGCAGGTGTTTCTGGCGAGTCGAGCAGGTGGCTCCGGCATGCTCGGCAGGTGCTTCCGGCGTCTCCGGCACTTGGTTCTGGTGTGTCTGGGAGCTGGTTCCGGCATGTCCGGCAGATGATTCCGGAGTGTCCTCCAAGTGGTTCTGGCATACCCAGCAGGTGATTTTGGCGTGTCAGGGAGGTGGTACCGGTGAGTCGAGCAGGTGGTTCCGGCGTGCTCGGCAGGTGGTTCAGGCGGTTCTGGCAGGTGGTATCCGTCTGTTCGGGGTGTGGTTCCAGCATCTCATGAACACGTTTCTGGCACGTCTGGGATGTGGTTCCAGCCGGCCCGACAGGTGTTTCCGCACTGTCCGCCAAGCGGGTCTGGCATAGTTGGCAGGTGATTTTGGCATGACCGGCAGGTGGTTCCAGCAAGCCTGGCAGGTGATTCCAAAGTGTTCACCAACTGGTTGTGGCGTAGCCGGCAGGTGATTTTTGCGTGATCGGCAGGTGGTTCTGGCGAGTCGAGCAGGTGGTTCCGTCGTGCTCGCCTGGTGCTTCCGGGGTCATTGGCACGGGGTTCTGGCATGTCTGAGAGGTGGTTCCTGCATGCCCGGCAAGTGATTCCGGAGTGTTCGCCAAGTGGTTCTGGCATAGTCGGCAGGTGATTTTGGCATGTCCGGCAGGTGGTTCAGGCGAGTTGAGCAGGTGGTTCCAACGTGCTTGGCAGGTGCTTCCGGCGTCTCCGGCACGTGTTTCTGGCACATCTGACAGGTGGTTCCGGCATGCCCGAAAGGTGATTCCGGTCTGTCCGGTAGGTGGTTCCAGCCTGCACGGCATGTGGTTCTGGTACGTCTCAGAGGTGGTTGCGCATGCCCAACAGGTGATTCCGGACTGTCCGCCACATGGTTCTGGCACGTCTGAGAGGTGGTTCCGGCATGCCCGGCAGGTCATCCCAGAGAGTCCTCCAAGTGGTTCTGGCATAACACGCAGGTGCTTTTGGCGTGTCTGGCAGGTTGTTCCGTTGTGCTTGGCAGGTGGTTCAGGCTTGGCCGGCAGGTGGTTCCAGACTGTCCAGGACGTGTTTCCAGCTTCTCCGGCAGGTGGTTCTGGTACGTCTGAGAGGTGGTTCGGCCATGGCTGGCAGGTGATTCCGGACCGTCCCCAGGTGGTTCTGGCATAGGCAGCAGTTGATATTGGCCTGTCCGGCAGGTGGTTCCAGCGAGTCGAACAGGTGGCTCCGGCGTGCTCGGCAGGTGGTTCCGGTCTGTCCGGTAGGTGATTCCGGCGTGTCCGGCACGTGCTTCCGGCACGTCTGAGAGGTGGTTCCGGCATGCGCGACAGGTGATTTCGGAGTGTCCGCCAGGTGGTTCTGGCGTACCCGGCAGGTGATTTTGGCGTGTGCGGCAGGTATTTCTGGCGAGTCGAGCAGGTGGCTCCGGCATGCTCGGCAGGTGCTTCCGGCGTCTCCGGCACGTGGTTCTGGTGTGTCTGAGAGCTGGTTCCGGCATGTCCAGCAGATGATTCCGGAGTGTCCGCCAAGTGGTTCTGGCATACCCGGCTGGTGATTTGGGCATGTCAGGTAGGTGGTTCCGGCGAGTCGAGCAGGTGGCTCCGGCGTGCTCGGCAGGTTGTTCAGACGGGTCTGGCAGGTGTTTTCCGTCTGTTCAGGGTGTGGTTCCAGCATCTCATTCACATGGTTCTGGCACGTCTGAGATGTGGTTCCGGCCGGCCCGACAGGTGTTTCCACAGTGTCCGCCAAGTGGTACTGGCGTAGTTGGCAGGTGATTTTGGCATGACCGGCAGGTGGTTCCAGCAAGCCCGGCAGGTGATTCCGAAGTGTTCCCCAACTGGTTGTGGCCTAGCCGGCAGGTGATTTTTGCGTGTCCGGCAGGTGGTTCTGGCGAGTCGAGCAGGTGGTTCCGGCGTGCTCGGCAGGTGCTTCCGGGGTCATTGGCACGTGGTTCTGGCATATCTGAGAGGTGGTTCCGGCATGCCCGGCAGGTGATTCCGGAGTGTTCGCCAAGTGTTTCCGGCGTAGCCGGCAGGTGAGTTTGCATGTCCAGCGGTCGTTCCGGCGGGTCGAGCCGGTGGTTCCGGCGTGTCCGGCAGGTGGTTCCGGTCTGTCCGGCAGGTGGTTCTGTGGTGTCCGGCACGAGGTTCAGTCTGAGAGGCTGTGCCGGCATGCCCCTCACGTGATTCCGGCTTGTCCCCGAAGTGGTGCTGGTGTAGCGGGCAGGTGATTTTGGCGTGTCCGGCAGGTGGTTCAGGCGAGTTGAGCAGGTGGTTGCGACGTGCTCGGCAGGTGCTTCCGGCGTCTCCAGCACGTGTTTCTGGCACATCTGACTGGTGGTTCCGGCATGCCCAAAAGTTGATTCCGGTCTGTCCGGTAGGTGGTTCCGGCGTGCACGGCACGTGGTTCTGGTACGTGTCAGAGGTGGTTGCGTATGCCCAACAGGTGATTCCGGACTGTCCGCCACGTGCTTCTGGCACGTCTGAGAGGTGGTTCCAACATGCCCGGCAGGTCATTTCGGAGAGTCGTCCAAGTGGTTCTGGCGTAGCCCGCAGGTGATTTTGGTGTGTCTGGCAGGTGGTTCCGCCGTGCTCGGCAGGTGGTTCAGGCATGGCCGTCACGTGGTTCCAGTCTGTCCAGGACGTGTTTCCAGCTTCTCCGGCAGGTGGTTCAGGTACGTCTGAGAGGTGGTTCTGTCATGGCTGGCAGGTGATCCCGGACTGTCCCCCAGGTGGTTCTGGCATAGCCAGCAGTTGATATTGGCCTGTCCGGCAGGTGGTTCCAGCGAGTCGAACAGGTGGCTCCGGTGTTCTTGGCAGGTGGTTCCGGTCTTTCCGGTAGGTGTTTCCGGCGTGTCTGGCACGTGCTTCCGGCATGCGCGGCAGGTGATTCCGTAGTGTCCGCCAGGTGGTTCTGGCATACCCGGCAGGTGATTTTGGCGTGTCCGGCAGGTGTTTCTGGCGAGTCGAGCAGGTGGCTCCGGCATGCTCGGCAGGTGCTTCCGGCGTCTCCGGCACTTGGTTCTGGTGTGTCTGGGAGCTGGTTCCGGCATGTCCGGCAGATGATTCCGGAGTGTCCTCCAAGTGGTTCTGGCATACCCAGCAGGTGATTTTGGCGTGTCAGGGAGGTGGTACCGGTGAGTCGAGCAGGTGGTTCCGGCGTGCTCGGCAGGTGGTTCAGGCGGTTCTGGCAGGTGGTATCCGTCTGTTCGGGGTGTGGTTCCAGCATCTCATGAACACGTTTCTGGCACGTCTGAGATGTGGTTCCAGCCGGCCCGACAGGTGTTTCCGCAGTGTCCGCCAAGCGGTTCTGGCGTAGTTGGCAGGTGATTTTGGCATGACTGGCAGGTGGTTCCAGCAAACGTGGCAGGTGATTCCAAAGTGTTCACCAACTGGTTGTGGCGTAGCCGGCAGGTGATTTTTGCGTGATCGGCAGGTGGTTCTGGCGAGTCGAGCAGGTGGTTCCGGCGTGCTCGGCTGGTGCTTCCGGGGTCATTGGCACGGGGTTCTGGCATGTCTGAGAGGTGGTTCCTGCATGCCCGGCAAGTGATTCCGGAGTGTTCGCCAAGTGGTTCTGGCATAGTCGGCAGGTGATTTTGGCATGTCCGGCAGGTGGTTCAGGCGAGTTGAGCAGGTGGTTCCAACGTGCTTGGCAGGTGCTTCCGGCGTCTCCGGCACGTGTTTCTGGCACATCTGACAGGTGGTTCCGGCATGCCCGAAAGGTGATTCCGGTCTGTCCGGTAGGTGGTTCCAGCCAGCACGGCATGTGGTTCTGGTACGTCTCAGAGGTGGTTGCGCATGCCCAACAGGTGATTCCGGACTGTCCGCCACATGGTTCTGGCACGTCTGAGAGGTGGTTCCGGCATGCCCGGCAGGTCATCCCAGAGAGTCCTCCAAGTGGTTCTGGCATAACACGCAGGTGATTTTGGCGTGTCTGGCAGGTTGTTCCGTTGTGCTTGGCAGGTGGTTCAGGCTTGGCCGGCAGGTGGTTCCAGACTGTCCAGGACGTGTTTCCAGCTTCTCCGGCAGGTGGTTCTGGTACGTCTGAGAGGTGGTTCCGCCATGGCTGGCAGGTGATTCCGGACCGTCCCCCAGGTGGTTCTGGCATAGCCAGCAGTTGATATTGGCCTGTCCGGCAGGTGGTTCCAGCGAGTCGAACAGGTGGCTCCGGCGTGCTCGGCAGGTGGTTCCGGTCTGTCCGGTAGGTGATTCCGGCGTGTCCGGCACGTGCTTCCGGCACGTCTGAGAGGTGGTTCCGGCATGCGCGACAGGTGATTTCGGAGTGTCCGCCAGGTGGCTCTGGCGTACCCGGCAGGTGATTTTGGCGTGTCCGGCAGGTGTTTCTGGCGAGTCGAGCAGGTGGCTCCGGCATGCTCGGAAGGTGCTTCCGGCGTCTCCGGGACTTGGTTCTGGTGTGTCTGAGAGCTGGTTCCGGCATGTCCGGCAGATGATTCCAGAGTGTCCCCCAAGTGGTTCTGGCATACCCAGCAGGTGATTTTGGCGTGTCAGGGAGGTGGTACCGGTGAGTCGAGCAGGTGGTTCCGGCGTGCTCGGCAGGTGGTTCAGGCGGTTCTGGCAGGTGGTATCCGTCTGTTCGGGGTGTGGTTCCAGCATCTCATGAACACGTTTCTGGCACGTCTGAGATGTGGTTCCAGCCGGCCCGACAGGTGTTTCCGCAGTGTCCGCCAAGCGGTTCTGGCGTAGTTGGCAGGTGATTTTGGCATGACTGGCAGGTGGTTCCAGCAAGCCTGGCAGGTGATTCCAAAGTGTTCACCAACTGGTTGTGGCGTAGCCGGCAGGTGTTTTTTGCATGATCGGCAGGTGGTTCTGGCGAGTCGAGCAGGTGGTTCCGGCGTGCTCGGCTGGTGCTTCCGGGGTCATTGGCACAGGGTTCTGGCATGTCTGATAGGTGGTTCCTGCATGCCCGGCAAGTGATTCCGGAGTGTTCGCCAAGTGGTTCTGGCATAGTCGGCAGGTGATTTTGGCATGTCCGGCAGGTGGTTCAGGCGAGTTGAGCAGGTGGTTCCAACGTGCTTGGCAGGTGCTTCCGGCGTCTCCGGCACGTGTTTCTGGCACATCTGACAGGTGGTTCCAGCATGCCCGAAAGGTGATTCCGGTCTGTCCGGTAGGTGGTTCCAGCCTGCACGGCATGTGGTTCTGGTACGTCTCAGAGGTGGTTGCGCATGCCCAACAGGTGATTCCGGACTGTCCGCCACATGGTTCTGGCACGTCTGAGAGGTGGTTCCGGCATGCCCGGCAGGTCATCCCAGAGAGTCCTCCAAGTGGTTCTGGCATAACACGCAGGTGATTTTGGCGTGTCTGGCAGGTTGTTCCGTTGTGCTTGGCAGGTGGTTCAGGCTTGGCCGGCAGGTGGTTCCAGACTGTCCAGGACGTGTTTCCAGCTTCTCCGGCAGGTGGTTCTGGTACGTCTGAGAGGTGGTTCCGCCATGGCTGGCAGGTGATTCCGGACCGTCCCCTAGGTGGTTCTGGCATAGCCAGCAGTTGATATTGGCCTGTCCGGCAGGTGGTTCCAGCGAGTCGAACAGGTGGCTCCGGCGTGCTCGGCAGGTGGTTCCGGTCTGTCCGGTAGGTGATTCCGGCGTGTCCGGCACGTGCTTCCGGCACGTCTGAGAGGTGGTTCCGGCATGCGCGACAGGTGATTTCGGAGTGTCCGCCAGGTGGTTCTGGCATACCCGGCAGGTGATTTTGGCGTGTGCGGCAGGTGTTTCTGGCGAGTCGAGCAGGTGGCTCCGGCATGCTCGGCAGGTGCTTCCGGCGTCTCCGGCACGTGGTTCTGGTGTGTCTGAGAGCTGGTTCCGGCATGTCCAGCAGATGATTCCGGAGTGTCCGCCAAGTGGTTCTGGCATACCCGGCTGGTGATTTGGGCATGTCAGGTAGGTGGTTCCGGCGAGTCGAGCAGGTGGCTCCGGCGTGCTCGGCAGGTTGTTCAGACGGGTCTGGCAGGTGTTTTCCGTCTGTTCGGGGTGTGGTTCCAGCATCTCATGCACATGGTTCTGGCACGTCTGAGATGTGGTTCCGGCCGGCCCGACAGGTGTTTCCACAGTGTCCGCCAAGTGGTACTGGCGTAGTTGGCAGGTGATTTTGGCATGACCGGCAGGTGGTTCCAGCAAGCCCGGCAGGTGATTCCGAAGTGTTCCCCAACTGGTTGTGGCCTAGCCGGCAGGTGATTTTTGCGTGTCCGGCAGGTGGTTCTGGCGAGTCGAGCAGGTGGTTCCGGCGTGCTCGGCAGGTGCTTCCGGGGTCATTGGCACGTGGTTCTGGCATATCTGAGAGGTGGTTCCGGCATGCCCAGCAGGTGATTCCGGAGTGTTCGCCAAGTGTTTCCGGCGTAGCCGGCAGGTGAGTTTGCATGTCCAGCGGTCGTTCCGGCGGGTCGAGCCGGTGGTTCCGGCGTGTCCGGCAGGTGGTTCCGGTCTGTCCGGCAGGTGGTTCTGTGGTGTCCGGCACGAGGTTCAGTCTGAGAGGCTGTGCCGGCATGCCCCTCACGTGATTCCGGCTTGTCCCCGAAGTGGTGCTGGTGTAGCGGGCAGGTGATTTTGGCGTGTCCGGCAGGTGGTTCAGGCGAGTTGAGCAGGTGGTTGCGACGTGCTCGGCAGGTGCTTCCGGCGTCTCCGGCACGTGTTTGTGGCACATCTGACTGGTGGTTCCGGCATGCCCAAAAGTTGATTCCGGTCTGTCCGGTAGGTGGTTCCGGCGTGCACGGCACGTGGTTCTGGTACGTGTCAGAGGTGGTTGCGTATGCCCAACAGGTGATTCCGGACTGTCCGCCACGTGCTTCTGGCACGTCTGAGAGGTGGTTCCAACATGCCCGGCAGGTCATTTCGGAGAGTCGTCCAAGTGGTTCTGGCGTAGCCCGCAGGTGATTTTGGTGTGTCTGGCAGGTGGTTCCGCCGTGCTCGGCAGGTGGTTCAGGCATGGCCGTCACGTGGTTCCAGTCTGTCCAGGACGTGTTTCCAGCTTCTCCGGCAGGTGGTTCAGGTACGTCTGAGAGGTGGTTCTGCCATGGCTGGCAGGTGATCCCGGACTGTCCCCCAGGTGGTTTTGGCATAGCCAGCAGTTGATATTGGCCTGTCCGGCAGGTGGTTCCAGCGAGTCGAACAGGTGGCTCCGGTGTTCTTGGCAGGTGGTTCCGGTCTGTCCGGTAGGTGTTTCCGGCGTGTCTGGCACGTGCTTCCGGCATGCGCGGCAGGTGATTCCGTAGTGTCCGCCAGGTGGTTCTGGCATACCCGGCAGGTGATTTTGGCGTGTCCGGCAGGTGTTTCTGGCGAGTCGAGCAGGTGGCTCCGGCATGCTCGGAAGGTGCTTCCGGCGTCTCCGGCACTTGGTTCTGGTGTGTCTGGGAGCTGGTTCCGGCATGTCCGGCAGATGATTCCGGAGTGTCCTCCAAGTGGTTCTGGCATACCCAGCAGGTGATTTTGGCGTGTCAGGGAGGTGGTACCGGTGAGTCGAGCAGGTGGTTCCGGCGTGCTCGGCAGGTGGTTCAGGCGGTTCTGGCAGGTGGTATCCGTCTGTTCGGGGTGTGGTTCCAGCATCTCATGAACACGTTTCTGGCACGTCTGAGATGTGGTTCCAGCCGGCCCGACAGGTGTTTCCGCAGTGTCCGCCAAGCGGTTCTGGCGTAGTTGGCAGGTGATTTTGGCATGACTGGCAGGTGGTTCCAGCAAGCCTGGCAGGTGATTCCAAAGTGTTCACCAACTGGTTGTGGCGTGGCCGGCAGGTGATTTTTGCGTGATCGGCAGGTGGTTCTGGTGAGTCGAGCAGGTGGTTCCGGCGTGCTCGGCTGGTGCTTCCGGGGTCATTGGCACGGGGTTCTGGCATGTCTGAGAGGTGGTTCCTGCATGCCCGGCAAGTGATTCCGTAGTGTCCGCCAGGTGGTTCTGGCATACCCGGCAGGTGATTTTGGCGTGTCCGGCAGGTGTTTCTGGCGAGTCGAGCAGGTGCCTCCGGCATGCTCGGCATGTGCTTCCGGCGTCTCCGTCACGTGGTTCCGGTGTGTCTGAGAGCTGGTATCGGCATGTCCGGCAGATGATTCCGGAGTGTCCGTCAAGTGGTTCTGGCATACCTGGCTGGTGATTTGGGCATGTCAGGTATGTGGTTCCGGCGAGTCGAGCAGGTGGCTCTGGCGTGCTCGGCAGGTTGTTCAGACGAGTCTGGCAGGTGTTTTCCTTCTGTTCGGGGTGTGGTTCCAGCATCTCATGCACATGGTTCTGTCACGTCTGAGATGTGGTTCCGGCCGGCCCGACAGGTGTTTCCACAGTGTCCGCCAAGTGGTACTGGCGTAGTTGGCAGGTGATTTTGGCATGACCGGCAGGTGGTTCCAGCAAGCCCGGCAGGTGATTCCGAAGTGTTCCCCAACTGGTTGTGGCCTAGCCGGCAGGTGATTTTTGCGTGTCCGGCAGGTGGTTCTGGCGAGTCGAGCAGGTGGTTCCGGCGTGCTCGGCAGGTGCTTCCGGGGTCATTGGCACGTGGTTCTGGCATATCTGAGAGGTGGTTCCGGCATGCCAGGCAGGTGATTCCGGAGTGTTCGACAAGTGTTTCCGGCGTAGCCGGCAGGTGAGTTTGCATGTCCAGCGGTCGTTCCGGCGGGTCGAGCCGGTGGTTCCGGCGTGTCCGGCAGGTGGTTCCGGTCTGTCCGGCAGGTGGTTCTGTGGTGTCCGGCACGAGGTTCAGTCTGAGAGGCTGTGCCGGCATGCCCCTCACGTGATTCCAGCTTGTCCCCGAAGTGGTGCTGGTGTAGCGGGCAGGTGATTTTGGTGTGTCCGGCAGGTGGTTCAGGCGAGTTGAGCAGGTGGTTGCGACGTGCTCGGCAGGTGCTTCCGGCGTCTCCGGCACGTGTTTGTGGCACATCTGACTGGTGGTTCCGGCATGCCCAAAAGTTGATTCCGGTCTGTCCGGTAGGTGGTTCCGGCGTGCACGGCACGTGGTTCTGGTACGTGTCAGAGGTGGTTGCGTATGCCCAACAGGTGATTCCGGACTGTCCGCCACGTGCTTCTGGCACGTCTGAGAGGTGGTTCCAACATGCCCGGCAGGTCATTTCGGAGAGTCGTCCAAGTGGTTCTGGCGTAGCCCGCAGGTGATTTTGGTGTGTCTGGCAGGTGGTTCCGCCGTGCTCGGCAGGTGGTTCAGGCATGGCCGTCACGTGGTTCCAGTCTGTCCAGGACGTGTTTCCAGCTTCTCCGGCAGGTGGTTCAGGTACGTCTGAGAGGTGGTTCTGCCATGGCTGGCAGGTGATCCCGGACTGTCCCCCAGGTGGTTCTGGCATAGCCAGCAGTTGATAATGGCCTGTCCGGCAGGTGGTTCCAGCGAGTCGAACAGGTGGCTCCGGTGTTCTTGGCAGGTGGTTCCGGTCTGTCCGGTAGGTGTTTCCGGCGTGTCTGGCACGTGCTTCCGGCATGCGCGGCAGGTGATTCCGTAGTGTCCGCCAGGTGGTTCTGGCATACCCGGCAGGTGATTTTGGCGTGTGCGGCAGGTGTTTCTGGCGAGTCGAGCAGGTGGCTCCGGCATGCTCGGCAGGTGCTTCCGGCGTCTCCGGCACTTGGTTCTGGTGTGTCTGGGAGCTGGTTCCGGCATGTCCGGCAGATGATTCCGGAGTGTCCTCCAAGTGGTTCTGGCATACCCAGCAGGTGATTTTGGCGTGTCAGGGAGGTGGTACCGGTGAGTCGAGCAGGTGGTTCCGGCGTGCTCGGCAGGTGGTTCAGGCGGTTCTGGCAGGTGGTATCCGTCTGTTCGGGGTGTGGTTCCAGCATCTCATGAACACGTTTCTGGCACGTCTGAGATGTGGTTCCAGCCGGCCCGACAGGTGTTTCCGCAGTGTCCGCCAAGCGGTTCTGGCGTAGTTGGCAGGTGATTTTGGCATGACCGGCAGGTGGTTCCAGCAAGCCTGGCAGGTGATTCCAAAGTGTTCACCAACTGGTTGTGGCGTAGCCGGCAGGTGATTTTTGCGTGATCGGCAGGTGGTTCTGGCGAGTCGAGCAGGTGGTTCCGGCGTGCTCGGCTGGTGCTTCCGGGGTCATTGGCACGGGGTTCTGGCATGTCTGAGAGGTGGTTCCTGCATGCCCGGCAAGTGATTCCGGATTGTTCGCCAAGTGGTTCTGGCATAGTCGGCAGGTGATTTTGGCATGACCGGCAGGTGGTTCCAGCAAGCCCGGCAGGTGATTCCGAAGTGTTCCCCAACTGGTTGTGGCGTAGCCGGCAGGTGATTTTGGTGTGTCTGGCAGGTGGTTCCAGCAAGCCCAGCAGGTGATTCCGAAGTGTTCCCCAACTGGTTGTGGCCTAGCCGGCAGGTGATTTTTGCATGTCCGGCAGGTGGTTCTGGCGAGTCGAGCAGGTGGTTCCGGCGTGCTTGGCTGGTGCTTACGGGGTCATTGGCACGTGGTTCTGGCATATCTGAGAGGTGGTTCCGGCATGCCCGGCAGGTGATTCCGGAGTGTTCGCCAAGTGTTTCCGGCGTAGCCGGCAGGTGAGTTTGCATGTCCAGCGGTCGTTCCGGCGGGTCGAGCCGGTGGTTCCGGCGTGTCCGGCAGGTGGTTCCGGTCTGTCCGGCAGGTGGTTCTGTGGTGTCCGGCACGAGGTTCAGTCTGAGAGGCTGTGCCGGCATGCCCCTCACGTGATTCCGGCTTGTCCCCGAAGTGGTGCTGGTGTAGCGGGCAGGTGATTTTGGCGTGTCCGGCAGGTGGTTCAGGCGAGTTGAGCAGGTGGTTGCGACGTGCTCGGCAGGTGCTTCCGGCGTCTCCGGCACGTGTTTCTGGCACATCTGACTGGTGGTTCCGGCATGCCCAAAAGTTGATTCCGGTCTGTCCGGTAGGTGGTTCCGGCGTGCACGGCACGTGGTTCTGGTACGTGTCAGAGGTGGTTGCGTATGCCCAACAGGTGATTCCGGACTGTCCGCCACGTGCTTCTGGCACGTCTGAGAGGTGGTTCCAACGGCCCGGCAGGTCATTTCGGAGAGTCGTCCAAGTGGTTCTGGCGTAGCCCGCAGGTGATTTTGGTGTGTCTGGCAGGTGGTTCCGCCGTGCTCGGCAGGTGGTTCAGGCATGGCCGTCACGTGGTTCCAGTCTGTCCAGGACGTGTTTCCAGCTTCTCCGGCAGGTGGTTCAGGTACGTCTGAGAGGTGGTTCTGCCATGGCTGGCAGGTGATTCCGGACTGTCCCCACGGTGGTTCTGGCATAGCCAGCAGTTGATATTGGCCTGTCCGGCAGGTGGTTCCAGCGAGTCGAACAGGTGGCTCCGGTGTTCTTGGCAGGTGGTTCCGGTCTTTCCGGTAGGTGTTTCCGGCGTGTCTGGCACGTGCTTCCGGCATGCGCGGCAGGTGATTCCGTAGTGTCCGCCAGGTGGTTCTGGCATACCCGGAAGGTGATTTTGGCGTGTGCGGCAGGTGTTTCTGGCGAGTCGAGCAGGTGGCTCCGGCATGCTCGGCAGGTGCTTCCGGCGTCTCCGGCACTTGGTTCTGGTGTGTCTGGGAGCTGGTTCCGGCATGTCCGGCAGATGATTCCCGAGTGTCCGCCAAGTGGTTCTGGCATACCCGGCAGGCGATTTTGGCGTGTCAGGGAGGTGGTACCGGTGAGTCGAGCAGGTGGTTCCGGCGTGCTCGGCAGGTGGTTCAGGCGGTTCTGGCAGGTGGTATCCGTCTGTTCGGGGTGTGGTTCCAGCATCTCATGAACACGTTTCTGGCACGTCTGAGATGTGGTTCCAGCCGGCCCGACAGGTGTTTCCGCAGTGTCCGCCAAGCGGTTCTGGCGTAGTTGGCAGGTGATTTTGGCATGACCGGCAGGTGGTTCCAGCAAGCCTGGCAGGTGATTCCAAAGTGTTCACCAAATGGTTGTGGCGTAGCCGACAGGTGATTTTGGCGTGTCCGGCAGGTGTTTCTGGCGAGTCGAGCAGGTGGCTCCGGCATGCTCGGCAGGTGCTTCCGGCGTCTCCGGCACGTGGTTCTGGTGTGTCTGAGAGCTGGTTACGGCATGTCCGGCAGATGATTCCAGAGTGTCCGCCAAGTGGTTCTGGCATACCCGGCTGGTGATTTGGGCATGTCAGGTGGGTGGTTCCGGCGAGTCGAGCAGGTGGCTCCGGCGTGCTCGGCAGGTTGTTCAGACGGGTCTGGCAGGGGTTTTCCGTCTGTTCGGGGTGTGGGTCCAGCATCTCATGCACATGGTTCTGGCACGTCTGAGATGTGGTTCCGGCCGGCCCGACAGGTGTTTCCACAGTGTCCGCCAAGTGGTACTGGCGTAATTGGCAGGTGAGTTTGGCATGACCGGCAGGTGGTTCCAGCAAGCCCGGCAGGTGATTCCGAAGTGTTCCCCAACTGGATGTGGCGTAGCCGGCAGGTGATTTTTGCGTGTCCGGCAGGTGGTTCTGGCGAGTCGAGCAGGTGGTTCCGGCGTGCTCGGCAGGTGCTTCCGGGGTCATTGGCACGTGGTTCTGGCATATCTGAGAGGTGGTTCCGGCATGCCCGGCAGGTGATTCCGGAGTGTTCGCCAAGTGTTTCCGGCTTAGCCGGCATGTGAGTTTGCATGTCCAGCGGTCGTTCCGGCGGGTAGAGCCGGTGGTTCCGGCGTGTCCGGCAGGTGGTTCTGGTCTGTCCGGCAGGTGGTTCTGTGGTGTCCGGCACGAGGTTCAGTCTGAGAGGCTGTGCCGGCATGCCCCTCACGTGATTCCGGCTTGTCCCCGAAGTGGTGCTGGTGTAGCGGGCAGGTGATTTTGGCGTGTCCGGCAGGTGGTTCAGGCGAGTTGAGCAGGTGGTTGCGACGTGCTCGGCAGGTGCTTCCGGCATCTCTGGCACGTGTTTCTGGCACATATGACTGGTGGTTCTGGCATGCCCAAAAGTTGATTCCGGTCTGTCCGGTAGGTGGTTCCGGCGTGCACGGCACGTGGTTCTGGTACGTGTCAGAGTTGGTTGCGTATGCCCAACAGGTGATTCCGGACTGTCCGCCACGTGCTTCTGGCACGTCTGAGAGGTGGTTCCAACATGCCCGGCAGGTCATTTCGGAGAGTCGTCCAAGTGGTTCTGGCGTAGCCCCCAGGTGATTTCGGCGTGTCCGGCAGGTGGTTCCGCCGTGCTCGGCAGGTGGTTCAGGCATGGCCGTCACGTGGTTCCAGTCTGTCCAGGACGTGTTTCCAGCTTCTCCGGTAGGTGGTTCTGGTACGTCTGAGAGGTGGTTCCGCCATGGCTGGCAGGTGATTCCGGACCGTCCCCCAGGTGGTTCTGGCATAGCCAGCAGTTGATATTGGCCTGTCCGGCAGGTGGTTCCAGCGAGTCAAACAGGTGGCTCCGGCGTGCTCGGCTGGTGGTTCCGGTCTGTCCGGTAGGTGATTCCGGCGTGTCCGGCACGTGCTTCCGGCACGTCTGAGAGGTGGTTCCGGCATGCGCGACAGGTGATTTCGGAGTGTCCGCCAGGTAGTTCTGGCGTACCCGGCGGGTGATTTTGGCGTGTCCGGCAGGTGTTTCTGGCGAGTCGAGCGGGTGGCTCCGGCATGCTCGGCAGGTGCTTCCGGCGTCTCCGGCACTTGGTTCTGGTGTGTCTGAGAGCTGGTTCCGGCATGTCCGGCAGATGATTCTGGAGTGTCCATCAAGTGGTTCTGGCATACCCAGCAGGTGATTTTGGCGTGTCAGGGAGGTGGTACCGGTGAGTCGAGCAGGTGGTTCCGGCGTGCTCGGCAGGTGGTTCAGGCGGTTCAGGCAGGTGGTATCCGTCTGTTCGGGGTGTGGTTCCAGCATCTCATGAACACGTTTCTGGCACGTCTGAGATGTGGTTCCAGCCGGCCCGACAGGTGTTTCCGCAGTGTCCGCCAAGCGGTTCTGGCGTACTTGGCAGGTGATTTTGGCATGACCGGCAGGTGGTTCCAGCAAGCCTGGCAGGTGATTCCAAAGTGTTCACCAAATGGTTGTGGCGTAGCCGGCAGGTGATTTTTGCGTGATCGGCAGGTGGTTCTGGCGAGTCGAGCAGGTGGTTCCGGCGTGCCCGAAAGGTGATTCCTGTCTGTCCGGTAGGTGGTTCCAGCCTGCACGGCATGTGGTTCTGGTACGTCTCAGAGGTGGTTGCGCATGCCCAACAGGTGATTCCGGACTGTCCGCCACATGGTTCTGGTACGTCTGAGAGGTGGTTCCGGCATGCCCGGCAGGTCATCCCAGAGAGTCCTCCAAGTGGTTCTGGCATAACACGCAGGTGATTTTGGCGTGTCTGGCAGGTTGTTCCGTTGTGCTTGGCAGGTGGTTCAGGCTTGGCCGGCAGGTGGTTCCAGACTGTCCAGGACGTGTTTCCAGCTTCTCCGGCAGGTGGTTCTGGTACGTCTGAGAGGTGGTTCCGCCATGGCTGGCAGGTGATTCCGGACCGTCCCCCAGGTGGTTCTGGCATAGCCAGCAGTTGATATTGGCCTGTCCGGCAGGTGGTTCCAGCGAGTCGAACAGGTGGCTCTTTCGTGCTCGGCAGGCGGTTCCGGTCTGTCCGGTAGGTGATTCCGGCGTGTTCGGCACGTGCTTCCGACACGTCTGAGTGGTGGTTCCGGCATGCGCGACAGGTGATTTTGGAGTGTCCGCCAGGTGGTTCTGGCGTACCCGGCAGGTGATTTTGGCGTGTCCGGCAGGTGTTTCTGGCGAGTCGAGCAGGTGCCTCCGGCATGCTCGGCAGGTGCTTCCGGCGTCTCCGACACGTGGTTCTGGTGTGTCTGAGAGCTGGTTCCAGCATGTCCAGCAGATGATTCCGGAGTGTCCGCCAAGTGGTTCTGGCATACCCGGCTGGTGATTTGGGCATGTCAGGTAGGTGGTTCCGGCGAGTCGAGCAGGTGGCTCCGGCGTGCTCGGCAGGTTGTTCAGACGGGTCTGGCAGGTGTTTTCCGTCTGTTCGGGGTGTGGTTCCAGCATCTCATGCACATGGTTCTGGCACGTCTGAGATGTGGTTCCGGCCGGCCCGACAGGTGTTTCCACAGTGTCCGCCAAGTGATACTGGCGTAATTGGCAGGTGATTTTGGCATGATCAGCAGGTGGTTCCAGCAAGCCCGGCAGGTGATTCTGAAGTGTTCCCCAACTGGTTGTGGAATAGCCGACAGGTGATTTTTGCGTGTCCGGCAGGTGGTTCTGGCGAGTCGAGCAGGTGGTTCCGGCGTGCTCGGCAGGTGCTTCCGGGGTCATTGGCACGTGCTTTGTGCCTTCCACCTCTAGAGCAATGGAGGGCACGGCTGAGAGCAAAGGGCCCTTTCTGACATAGGTGCATTCTGACACTCTCTGACCCAGTGCACAATGGCGGTTTGTAAAAAGCCTATTGTCTGCTCCTGCTAAGCATGCGGAAGCACAGTCTTCTGGGCCTCGTCCCCGTTGCTGAAGGGGAAGATGTAGACATTTCGTCTGAGCCGGGTTGGCAAGCTGGAAACGAGGCAGGAGCAGAAGTTCCAAATCTGCGAGTTAAGCGCTGAAAAGAAATGGCATATCAGCTGCCTTTGTATGAGATGTTGCCAGGACACAGAAAGAGCACTGTTGAAAGCGAGTTCTTGCTCAGCTTCCTAAAGAGATGGAAGGAAGTTGGTCTGTGGCTTATCGCCCCTTGAGGGGGGGAGCCAGTGCATTGTGCATTCCAAGTCTAGAGCAATGAAGGGCATGGCTGAGAGCAAAGGGGTCTTTCTGACATAGCTGCTTTCCGACACTCTCTCCAGCAGTGCACAATGGTGGCTGGAAAAAGGCGTGCAGTCTATCGCCTCCTAAGCACGTGGAAGCTCAATCATTTGGGACACAGCCCAGTTGCTTCAGGGGAAGATGTAGGCATTTCGTCTGAGCCGGGTTGGCCAGGTGGAATTGCGGAATAAGCAGGAGTCCTAAAGCTGCGAGTTAATGGCTGGGAAGAAATGCCATTTGAGCTGCCTTTGTATGAGAAGTTCCCCGGTCTGCTGTAACAGGACTGTGGAAAGCGAGTTGTTTGTCAGCTTCCTAAAGAGCTGCGGGCAAGACAGTTTATGGCTTGTCTCCAATTGAAGGATGGTGGCAGTGCCTTGTGCCTTCCACCTCTAGAGCAATGAAGGACACGGCTGAGAGCAAAGGGCCCTTTCTGACATAGGTGCATTCTGACACTCTCTGACCCAGTGCACAATGGCGGTTTGTAAAAAGCCTATTGTCTGCTCCTGCTAAGAATGTGGCAGCACAATCATGTGGGCTTCGCCCCCGTTGCTTAAGGGGAAGATGTAGGCATTTCGTCTGAGCCTGGTTGGCAAGGTGGAACTGTGGCAGAAGCGGAAGTCCTAAAGCGGCCAGTTAAGCACAGGGAAGAAATGGCTTTGGAGCTGCCTCTGTATGAGTATTTCCTCGTATGCTGTAACAGCACTTGGAAAGCGAGTTCCATCCCAGCTTCCTACAGAGCTGGAGGCAAGACAGTTTATGGCTGGTCTCCTATTGAAGGATGGAGGCAGTGCTCTGTGCCTTCCAACTCTACAGCAATGGAGGGCGCGGCTGAGAGTAAAGGGGTCTTTCTGCCATAGGTGCTTTCTGACACTCTCCCAACCGTTGCACATCGTGGTTAGTTAAAAGCCTATCGTCTCTGTCCTCCTCAGCATGTGGAACCACAATCCTATGGGCCTCATCCCCATTGCTCAAGGGGAAGATGTAGGCATTTCGTCTGAGCCGGGTTGGCAAGGTGGAAATGTGCAGGATGCAGATGTCCAAGACTGGCGAGTTAAATGCTGAAAAGAAACAGCATTCAGCCTCCTTTGTATGAGATGTTCCCAGGACGCTGTAAGAGCAGTGTGGTTGGGAGTTTTTTCTCCACTTACTAAAGAGCTGGAAGCAGGCCAAGATGTGGTTTGTCTCCCATTGAGGGGTGGATCCAGAACCAGTGCCTTGTGCCTTCCACCTCGAGAGCAATGGAGGGCATGGCTGAGAGCAAAGGGGCCTTTCTGACATAGCTGCTTTCCGACGCTCTCTAAGCAGTGTCAAATGGTGGTTGGAAAAAGGCAGGCAGTTTATCGCCTCCTAAGCATGTGGATGCTCAATCATTTGGCAATCAGCACAGTCGCTTGAGGGGAAGATTTAGGCATTTCGTCTGATCCGGTTTGGCAAGGTGGAAATGCGGCAGAAGCAGATGTTGCAGATTGGTGAGTTAAGGGCTGAAAAGACACGGAGTTCGGCTGCCTTTGTAGGAGACGTTCCCAGTGCACTGTAAGAGCACTGTGGAATGCGAGTGCTTTCCCAGCTTCCTAAAGAGCTGGAAGCAGGACAGTTGCTGGCTTGTCTCCAATTGAAGGATGGAGGCAGTGCTTTGTGCCTTCCACTTCTAGAGCAATGGAGGGCACGGCTGAGAGCAAAGGGCCCTTTCTGACATAGGTGCATTCTGACACTCTCTGACGCAGTGCACAATGGCGGTTTGTAAAAAGCCTATTGTCTGCTCCTGCTAAGCATGCGGAAGCACAGTCATCTGGGCCTCGTCCCCGTTGCTGAAGGGGAAGATGTAGGCATTTCGTCTGAGCCGGGTTGGCAAGGTGGAATTGCGGCAGAAGCAGGAGTCCTAAGCTGCGAGTTAATGGCTGGGAAGAAATGCCATTTGAGCAGCCTTTGTTTGAGAATTTAACCGGTCTGCTGTAACAGGACTGTGGAAAGCGAGTTGTTTGTCAGCTTCCTAAAGAGCTGGAGGCAAGACAGTTTATGGCTTGTCTCCAATTGGAGGATGGAGGCAGTGCTTTGTGCCTTCCACCTCTAGAGCAATGGAGGGCATGGCTGAGAGCAAAGGACCCCTTCTGACATAGGTGCATTCTGACACTCTTTGACCCAGTGCACAATGGCGGTTTGTAAAAAGCCTATTGTCTACTCCTGGAAAGCATGTGGAAGCACAATCATGTGGACTTCACCCCCGTTGCTTAAGGGGAAGATGTAGGCATTTCGTCTGAGCCGGGTTGGCAAGGTGGAACTGTGGCAGAAGCGGAAGTCCTAAAGAGGCCAGTTAAGCACTGGGAAGAAATGGCGTTTGAGCTGCCTCTGTATGAGAGTTTCCTCGTATGCTGTAACAGCACTGTGGAAACCGAGTTCTTTCCCAGCTTCCTAAAGAGCTGGAGGCAAGACAGTTTATGGCTTGTCTCCCATTGAATTATGGAGGCAGTGCTTTGTGCCTTCCGCCTCTACAGCAATGGAGGGCGCGGCTGATAGTAAAGGGGCCTTTCTGCCATTGGTGCTTTCTGACACTCTCCCAACCGTTGCACTTCGTGGTTAGTTAAAAGCCTATTGTCTCTCTCCTCCTCAGCATGTGGAACCACAATCCTATGGGCCTCATCCCCATTGCTCAAGGGGAAGACGTAGGCATTTCGTCTGATACGGGTTGGCAAGGTGGAAACGTGCAGGATGCAGATGTCCCAGACTGGCGAGTGAAGTGCTGAAAAGAAACGGCGTTCAGCCTCCTTTGTATGAGATGTTCCCAGGACGCTGTAAGAGCACTGTGGAAAGGGAGTTTGTTCTCCACTTCCAAAAGAGCTGGAAGCAGGCCAAGATGTGGTTTGTCTCCCATTGAGGGGTGGATCCAGAACCAGTGCCTTGTGCCTCCCTCTCGAGAGCAATGGAGGGCATGGCTGAGAGCAAAGGGGCCTTTCTGACATAGCTGCTTTCCGACGCTCTCTAAGCAGTGTAAAATGGTGGTTGGAAAAAGGCATGCAGTTTATCGCCTCCTAAGCATGTGGATGCTCAATCATTTGGGAATCAGCACAGTCGCTTCAGGGGAAGATGTAGGCATTTCATCTGAGCCGGGTTGGCAAGGTGGAAATGCGGCAGAAGCAGATGTTGCAGATTGGTGAGTGAACGGCTGTAAAAGACACGGTGTTCAGCTGCCTTTGTATGAGACGTTCCCAGGACGCTGTAAGAGCACTGTGGAATGCGAGTGCTTTCCCAGCTTCCTAAAGAGCTGGAAGCAGGACAGTTGCTGGCTTGTCTCCAATTGAAGGATGGAGGCAGTGCTTTGTGCCTTCCACCTCTAGAGCAATGGAGGGCACGGCTGAGAGCAAAGGGCCCTTTCTGACATAGGTGCGTTCTGACACTCTCTGACCCAGTGCACAATGGCGGTTTGTAAAAAGCCTATTGTCTGCTCCTGCTAAGCATGTGGAAGCACAGTCATCTGGGCCTCGTCCCCGTTGCTGAAGGGGAAGATGTAGACATTTCGTCTGAGCCGGGTTGGCAAGGTGGAAATGTGGCAGGAGCAGAAGTTCCAAATCTGCGAGTTAAGCGCTGAAAAGAAATGGCATATCAGCTGCCTGTGTATGAGATGTTGCCAGGACACAGAAAGAGCACTGTTGAAAGCGAGTTCTTGCTCAGCTTCCTAACGAGATGGAAGGAAGATGGTCTGTGGCTTGTCGCCCCTTGAGGGGGGGTGCCAGTGCATTGTGCATTCCACGTCTAGAGCAATGAAGGGCACGGCTGAGACCAAGGGGTCTTTCTGAAATAGCTGCTTTCCGACACTCTCTAAAGCAGTGCAAAATGGTGGTTGGAAAAAGGCGTGCAGTCTATCGCCTCCTAAGCACATGGACGCTCAATCATTTGGGACTCAGCCCAGTTGCTTCAGGGGAAGATGTAGGCATTTCGTCTGAGCCGGGTTGGCAAGGTGGAATTGCGGCAGAAGCAGGAGTCCTAAGCTGCGAGTTAAGGGCTGGGAAGAAATGCCATTTGAGCTGCCTTTGTATGAGAAGTTCAACGGTCTGCTGTAACAGGACTGTGGAAAGCGAGTTGTTTGTCAGCTTCCTAAAGAGCTGGAGGCAAGACTGTTTATGGCTTGTCTCCCATTGAAGGATGGAGGCAGTGCTTTGTCCCTTCCACCTCTATAGCAATTTAGGGCGCGGCTGAGAGTAAAGCGGTTTTTCTGCCCTTGGTGCTTTCTGACACTCTCCCAACCATTGCACTTCGTGGTTAGTTAAAAGCCTATTGTCTCTCTCCTCCTCAGCATGTGGAACCCCAATCCTATGGGCCTCATCCCCATTGCTCAAGGGGAAGATGTAGGCATTTCGTCTGAGCCGGGTTGGCAAGGTGGAAATGCGGCAGAAGCAGATGTTGCAGATTGGTGAGTTAAGGGATGAAAAGACACGGTGTTCAGCTGCCTTTGTAGGAGACGTTCCCAGGGCACTGTAAGAGCACTGTGGAATGCGAGTGCTTTCCCAGCTTCCCCAAGAGCTGGAAGCAGGCCAGTTGGTGGCTTGTCTCCAATTGAAGGATGTAGGCAGTGCTTTGTGCCTTCCACCGCTAGAGCAATGGAGGGCACGGCTGAGAGCAAAGGGCCCTTTCTGACATAGGTGCATTCTCACACTCTCTGACGCAGTGCACAAGGGCGGTTTGTCAAAGGCCTATTGTCTGCTCCTGCTCAGCATGCAGAAGCACAGTCATCTGGGCCTCGTCCCCGTTGCTGAAGGGGAAGATGTAGACATTTCGTCTGAGCCGGGTTGACAAGGTGGAAATGTGGCAGGAGCAGAAGTTCCAAATCTGCGAGTTAAGCGCTGAAAAGAAATGGCATATCAGCTGCCTTTGTATGAGATGTTGCCAGGACACAGAAAGAGCACTGTTGAAAGCGAGTTCTTGCTCAGCTTCCTAAAGAGATGGATGGAAGATGGTCTGTGGCTTGTCGCCCCCTGAGGGGGGGAGCCAGTGCCTTGTGCATTCCACGCCTAGAGCAATGAAGGGCAGGGCTGAGAGCAAAGGGGTCTTTCTGACATAACTGCTTTCCGACACTCTCTCCAGCAGTGCACAATGGTGGTTGGAAAAAGGCGTGCAGTCTATCGCCTCCTAAGCACGTGGAAGCTCAATCATTTGGGACTCAGCCCAGTTGCTTCAGGGGAAGATGTAGGCATTTCGTCTGAGCCGGGTTGGCAAGGTGGAATTGCGGCAGAAGCAGGAGTCCTAAGCTGCGAGTTAATGGCTGGGAAGAAATGCCATTTGAGCAGCCTTTGTTTGAGAATTTAACCGGTCTGCTGTAACAGGACTGTGGAAAGCGAGTTGTTTGTCAGCTTCCTAAAGAGCTGGAGGCAAGACAGTTTATGGCTTGTCTCCAATTGGAGGATGGAGGCAGTGCTTTGTGCCTTCCACCTCTAGAGCAATGGAGGGCATGGCTGAGAGCAAAGGACCCCTTCTGACATAGGTGCATTCTGACACTCTTTGACCCAGTGCACAATGGCGGTTTGTAAAAAGCCTATTGTCTACTCCTGGAAAGCATGTGGAAGCACAATCATGTGGACTTCACCCCCGTTGCTTAAGGGGAAGATGTAGGCATTTCGTCTGAGCCGGGTTGGCAAGGTGGAACTGTGGCAGAAGCGGAAGTCCTAAAGAGGCCAGTTAAGCACTGGGAAGAAATGGCGTTTGAGCTGCCTCTGTATGAGAGTTTCCTCGTATGCTGTAACAGCACTGTGGAAACCGAGTTCTTTCCCAGCTTCCTAAAGAGCTGGAGGCAAGACAGTTTATGGCTTGTCTCCCATTGAATTATGGAGGCAGTGCTTTGTGCCTTCCGCCTCTACAGCAATGGAGGGTGCGGCTGATAGTAAAGGGGCCTTTCTGCCATTGGTGCTTTCTGACACTCTCCCAACCGTTGCACTTCGTGGTTAGTTAAAAGCCTATTGTCTCTCTCCTCCTCAGCATGTGGAACCACAATCCTATGGGCCTCATCCCCATTGCTCAAGGGGAAGACGTAGGCATTTCGTCTGATACGGGTTGGCAAGGTGGAAACGTGCAGGATGCAGATGTCCCAGACTGGCGAGTGAAGTGCTGAAAAGAAACGGCGTTCAGCCTCCTTTGTATGAGATGTTCCCAGGACGCTGTAAGAACACTGTGGAAAGGGAGTTTCGTCTCCACTTCCAAAAGAGCTGGAAGCAGGCCAAGATGTGGTTTGTCTCCCATTGAGGGGTGGATCCAGAACCAGTGCCTTGTGCCTTCCACCTCGAGAGCAATGGAGGGCATGGCTGAGAGCAAAGGGGCCTTTCTGACATAGCTGCTTTCCGACGCTCTCTAAGCAGTGTAAAATGGTGGTTGGAAAAAGGCATGCAGTTTATCGCCTCCTAAGCATGTGGATGCTCAATCATTTGGGAATCAGCACAGTCGCTTCAGGGGAAGATGTAGGCATTTCATCTGAGCCGGGTTGGCAAGGTGGAAATGCGGCAGAAGCAGATGTTGCAGATTGGTGAGTGAACGGCTGTAAAAGACACGGTGTTCAGCTGCCTTTGTATGAGACGTTCCCAGGACGCTGTAAGAGCACTGTGGAATGCGAGTGCTTTCCCAGCTTCCTAAAGAGCTGGAAGCAGGACAGTTGCTGGCTTGTCTCCAATTGAAGGATGGAGGCAGTGCTTTGTGCCTTCCACCTCTAGAGCAATGGAGGGCACGGCTGAGAGCAAAGGGCCCTTTCTGACATAGGTGCGTTCTGACACTCTCTGACCCAGTGCACAATGGCGGTTTGTAAAAAGCCTATTGTCTGCTCCTGCTAAGCATGCGGAAGCACAGTCATCTGGGCCTCGTCCCCGTTGCTGAAGGGGAAGATGTAGACATTTCGTCTGAGCCGTGTTGGCAAGGTGGAAATGTGGCAGGAGCAGAAGTTCCAAATCTGCGAGTTAAGCGCTGAAAAGAAATGGCATATCAGCTGCCTGTGTATGAGATGTTGCCAGGACACAGAAAGAGCACTGTTGAAAGCGAGTTCTTGCTCAGCTTCCTAACGAGATGGAAGGAAGATGGTCTGTGGCTTGTCGCCCCTTGAGGGGGGGTGCCAGTGCATTGTGCATTCCACGTCTAGAGCAATGAAGGGCACGGCTGAGACCAAGGGGTCTTTCTGAAATAGCTGCTTTCCGACACTCTCTAAAGCAGTGCAAAATGGTGGTTGGAAAAAGGCGTGCAGTCTATCGCCTCCTAAGCACATGGACGCTCAATCATTTGGGACTCAGCCCAGTTGCTTCAGGGGAAGATGTAGGCATTTCGTCTGAGCCGGGTTGGCAAGGTGGAATTGCGGCAGAAGCAGGAGTCCTAAGCTGCGAGTTAAGGGCTGGGAAGAAATGCCATTTGAGCTGCCTTTGTATGAGAAGTTCAACGGTCTGCTGTAACAGGACTGTGGAAAGCGAGTTGTTTGTCAGCTTCCTAAAGAGCTGGAGGCAAGACTGTTTATGGCTTGTCTCCCATTGAAGGATGGAGGCAGTGCTTTGTCCCTTCCACCTCTATAGCAATTTAGGGCGCGGCTGAGAGTAAAGCGGTTTTTCTGCCCTTGGTGCTTTCTGACACTCTCCCAACCATTGCACTTCGTGGTTAGTTAAAAGCCTATTGTCTCTCTCCTCCTCAGCATGTGGAACCCCAATCCTATGGGCCTCATCCCCATTGCTCAAGGGGAAGATGTAGGCATTTCGTCTGAGCCGGGTTGGCAAGGTGGAAATGCGGCAGAAGCAGATGTTGCAGATTGGTGAGTTAAGGGATGAAAAGACACGGTGTTCAGCTGCCTTTGTAGGAGACGTTCCCAGGGCACTGTAAGAGCACTGTGGAATGCGAGTGCTTTCCCAGCTTCCCCAAGAGCTGGAAGCAGGCCAGTTGCTGGCTTGTCTCCAATTGAAGGATGTAGGCAGTGCTTTGTGCCTTCCACCGCTAGAGCAATGGAGGGCACGGCTGAGAGCAAAGGGCCCTTTCTGACATAGGTGCATTCTCACACTCTCTGACGCAGTGCACAAGGGCGGTTTGTCAAAGGCCTATTGTCTGCTCCTGCTCAGCATGCAGAAGCACAGTCATCTGGGCCTCGTCCCCGTTGCTGAAGGGGAAGATGTAGACATTTCGTCTGAGCCGTGTTGGCAAGGTGGAAATGTGGCAGGAGCAGAAGTTCCAAATCTGCGAGTTAAGCGCTGAAAAGAAATGGCATATCAGCTGCCTGTGTATGAGATGTTGCCAGGACACAGAAAGAGCACTGTTGAAAGCGAGTTCTTGCTCAGCTTCCTAACGAGATGGAAGGAAGATGGTCTGTGGCTTGTCGCCCCTTGAGGGGGGGTGCCAGTGCATTGTGCATTCCACGTCTAGAGCAATGAAGGGCACGGCTGAGACCAAGGGGTCTTTCTGAAATAGCTGCTTTCCGACACTCTCTAAAGCAGTGCAAAATGGTGGTTGGAAAAAGGCGTGCAGTCTATCGCCTCCTAAGCACATGGACGCTCAATCATTTGGGACTCAGCCCAGTTGCTTCAGGGGAAGATGTAGGCATTTCGTCTGAGCCGGGTTGGCAAGGTGGAATTGCGGCAGAAGCAGGAGTCCTAAGCTGCGAGTTAATGGCTGGGAAGAAATGCCATTTGAGCTGCCTTTGTATGAGAAGTTCAACGGTCTGCTGTAACAGGACTGTGGAAAGCGAGTTGTTTGTCAGCTTCCTAAAGAGCTGGAGGCAAGACTGTTTATGGCTTGTCTCCCATTGAAGGATGGAGGCAGTGCTTTGTCCCTTCCACCTCTATAGCAATTTAGGGCGCGGCTGAGAGTAAAGCGGTTTTTCTGCCCTTGGTGCTTTCTGACACTCTCCCAACCATTGCACTTCGTGGTTAGTTAAAAGCCTATTGTCTCTCTCCTCCTCAGCATGTGGAACCCCAATCCTATGGGCCTCATCCCCATTGCTCAAGGGGAAGATGTAGGCATTTCGTCTGAGCCGGGTTGGCAAGGTGGAAATGCGGCAGAAGCAGATGTTGCAGATTGGTGAGTTAAGGGATGAAAAGACACGGTGTTCAGCTGCCTTTGTAGGAGACGTTCCCAGGGCACTGTAAGAGCACTGTGGAATGCGAGTGCTTTCCCAGCTTCCCCAAGAGCTGGAAGCAGGCCAGTTGCTGGCTTGTCTCCAATTGAAGGATGTAGGCAGTGCTTTGTGCCTTCCACCGCTAGAGCAATGGAGGGCACGGCTGAGAGCAAAGGGCCCTTTCTGACATAGGTGCATTCTCACACTCTCTGACGCAGTGCACAAGGGCGGTTTGTCAAAGGCCTATTGTCTGCTCCTGCTCAGCATGCAGAAGCACAGTCATCTGGGCCTCGTCCCCGTTGCTGAAGGGGAAGATGTAGACATTTCGTCTGAGCCGTGTTGGCAAGGTGGAAATGTGGCAGGAGCAGAAGTTCCAAATCTGCGAGTTAAGCGCTGAAAAGAAATGGCATATCAGCTGCCTGTGTATGAGATGTTGCCAGGACACAGAAAGAGCACTGTTGAAAGCGAGTTCTTGCTCAGCTTCCTAACGAGATGGAAGGAAGATGGTCTGTGGCTTGTCGCCCCTTGAGGGGGGGTGCCAGTGCATTGTGCATTCCACGTCTAGAGCAATGAAGGGCACGGCTGAGACCAAGGGGTCTTTCTGAAATAGCTGCTTTCCGACACTCTCTAAAGCAGTGCAAAATGGTGGTTGGAAAAAGGCGTGCAGTCTATCGCCTCCTAAGCACATGGACGCTCAATCATTTGGGACTCAGCCCAGTTGCTTCAGGGGAAGATGTAGGCATTTCGTCTGAGCCGGGTTGGCAAGGTGGAATTGCGGCAGAAGCAGGAGTCCTAAGCTGCGAGTTAAGGGCTGGGAAGAAATGCCATTTGAGCTGCCTTTGTATGAGAAGTTCAACGGTCTGCTGTAACAGGACTGTGGAAAGCGAGTTGTTTGTCAGCTTCCTAAAGAGCTGGAGGCAAGACTGTTTATGGCTTGTCTCCCATTGAAGGATGGAGGCAGTGCTTTGTCCCTTCCACCTCTATAGCAATTTAGGGCGCGGCTGAGAGTAAAGCGGTTTTTCTGCCCTTGGTGCTTTCTGACACTCTCCCAACCATTGCACTTCGTGGTTAGTTAAAAGCCTATTGTCTCTCTCCTCCTCAGCATGTGGAACCCCAATCCTATGGGCCTCATCCCCATTGCTCAAGGGGAAGATGTAGGCATTTCGTCTGAGCCGGGTTGGCAAGGTGGAAATGCGGCAGAAGCAGATGTTGCAGATTGGTGAGTTAAGGGCTGAAAAGACACGGTGTTCAGCTGCCTTTGTATGAGACGTTCCCAGGACACTGTAAGAGCACTGTGGAATGCGAGTGCTTTCCCAGCTTCCTCAAGAGCTGGAAGCAGGCCAGTTGCTGGCTTGTCTCCAATTGAAGGATGGAGGCAGTGCTTTGTGCCTTCCACCTCTAGAGCAATGGAGGGCACGGCTGAGAGCAAAGGGCCCTTTCTGACATAGGTGCATTCTGACACTCTCTGACCCAGTGCACAATGGCGGTTTGTCAAAGGCCTATTGTCTGCTCCTGCTAAGCATGCGGAAGCACAGTCATCTGGGCCTCGTCCCCGTTGCTGAAGGGGAAGATGTAGACATTTCGTCTGAGCCGGGTTGGCAAGCTGGAAATGTGGCAGGAGCAGAAGTTCCAAATCTGCGAGTTAAGCGCTGAAAAGAAATGGCATATCAGCTGCCTTTGTATGAGATGTTGCCAGGACACAGAAAGAGCACTGTTGAAAGCGAGTTCTTGCTCAGCTTCCTAAAGAGATGGATGGAAGATGGTCTGTGGCTTGTCGCCCCCTGAGGGGGGGAGCCAGTGCCTTGTGCATTCCACGCCTAGAGCAATGAAGGGCAGGGCTGAGAGCAAAGGGGTCTTTCTGACATAACTGCTTTCCGACACTCTCTCCAGCAGTGCACAATGGTGGTTGGAAAAAGGCGTGCAGTCTATCGCCTCCTAAGCACGTGGACGCTCAATCATTTGGGACTCAGCCCAGTTGCTTCAGGGGAAGATGTAGGCATTTCGTCTGAGCCGGGTTGGCAAGGTGGAATTGCGGCAGAAGCAGGAGTCCTAAAGCTGCGAGTTAAGGGCTGGGAAGAAATGCCATTTGAGCAGCCTTTGTATGAGAATTTAACCGGTCTGCTGTAACAGGACTGTGGAAAGCGAGTTGTTTGTCAGCTTCCTAAAGAGCTGGAGGCAAGACAGTTTATGGCTTGTCTCCAATTGGAGGATGGAGGCAGTGCTTTGTGCCTTCCACCTCTAGAGCAATGGAGGGCATGGCTGAGAGCAAAGGACCCCTTCTGACATAGGTGCATTCTGACACTCTTTGACCCAGTGCACAATGGCGGTTTGTAAAAAGCCTATTGTCTACTCCTGGAAAGCATGTGGAAGCACAATCATGTGGGCTTCACCCCCGTTGCTTAAGGGGAAGATGTAGGCATTTCGTCTGAGCCGGGTTGGCAAGGTGGAACTGTGGCAGAAGCGGAAGTCCTAAAGAGGCCAGTTAAGCACTGGGAAGAAATGGCGTTTGAGCTGCCTCTGTATGAGAGTTTCCTCGTATGCTGTAACAGCACTGTGGAAAGCGAGTTCTTTCCCAGCTTCCTAAAGAGCTGGAGGCAAGACAGTTTATGGCTTGTCTCCCATTGAATTATGGAGGCAGTGCTTTGTGCCTTCCACCTCTACAGCAATGGAGGGCGCGGCTGATAGTAAAGGGGCCTTTCTGCCATTGGTGCTTTCTGACACTCTCCCAACCATTGCACTTCGTGGTTAGTTAAAAGCCTATTGTCTCTCTCCTCCTCAGCATGTGGAACCACAATCCTATGGGCCTCATCCCCATTGCTCAAGGGGAAGACGTAGGCATTTCGTCTGATACGGGTTGGCAAGGTGGAAACGTGCAGGATGCAGATGTCCCAGACTGGCGAGTGAAGTGCTGAAAAGAAACGGCGTTCAGCCTCCTTTGTATGAGATGTTCCCAGGACGCTGTAAGAGCACTGTGGAAAGGGAGTTTTTTCTCCACTTCCTAAAGAGCTGGAAGCAGGCCAAGATGTGGTTTGTCTCCCATTGAGGGGTGGATCCAGAACCAGTGCCTTGTGCCTTCCACCTCGAGAGCAATGGAGGGCATGGCTGAGAGCAAAGGGGCCTTTCTGACATAGCTGCTTTCCGACGCTCTCTAAGCAGTGTAAAATGGTGGTTGGAAAAAGGCATGCAGTTTATCGCCTCCTAAGCATGTGGATGCTCAATCATTTGGGAATCAGCACAGTCGCTTCAGGGGAAGATGTAGGCATTTCGTCTGAGCCGGGTTGGCAAGGTGGAAATGCGGCAGAAGCAGATGTTGCAGATTGGTGAGTTAAGGGCTGAAAAGACACGGTGTTCAGCTGCCTTTGTATGAGACGTTCCCAGGACGCTGTAAGAGCACTGTGGAATGCGAGTGCTTTCCCAGCTTCCTAAAGAGCTGGAAGCAGGACAGTTGCTGGCTTGTCTCCAATTGAAGGATGGAGGCAGTGCTTTGTGCCTTCCACCTCTAGAGCAATGGAGGGCACGGCTGAGAGCAAAGGGCCCTTTCTGACATAGGTGCATTCTGACACTCTCTGACCCAGTGCACAATGGCGGTTTGTAAAAAGCCTATTGTCTGCTCCTGCTAAGCATGTGGAAGCACAGTCATCTGGGCCTCGTCCCCGTTGCTGAAGGGGAAGATGTAGACATTTCGTCTGAGCCGGGTTGGCAAGCTGGAAATGTGGCAGGAGCAGAAGTTCCAAATCTGCGAGTTAAGCGCTGAAAAGAAATGGCATATCAGCTGCCTTTGTATGAGATGTTGCCAGGACACAGAAAGAGCACTGTTGAAAGCGAGTTCTTGCTCAGCTTCCTAAAGAGATGGAAGGAAGATGGTCTGTGGCTTGTCGCCCCTTGAAGGGGGGAGCCAGTGCATTGTGCATTCCACGTCTAGAGCAATGAAGGGCACGGCTGAGACAAAGGGGTCTTTCTGACATAGCTGCTTTCCGACACTCTCTAAAGCAGTGCACAATGGTGGTTGGAAAAAGGCGTGCAGTCTATCGCCTCCTAAGCACGTGGACGCTCAATCATTTGGGACTCAGCCCAGTTGCTTCAGGGGAAGATGTAGGCATTTCGTCTGAGCCGGGTTGGCAAGGTGGAATTGCGGCAGAAGCAGGAGTCCTAAGCTGCGAGTTAAGGGCTGGGAAGAAATGCCATTTGAGCTGCCTTTGTATGAGAAGTTCAACGGTCTGCTGTAACAGGACTGTGGAAAGCGAGTTGTTTGTCAGCTTCCTAAAGAGCTGGAGGCAAGACAGTTTATGGCTTGTCTCCAATTGAAGGATGGAGGCAGTGCTTTGTGCCTTCCACCTCTAGAGCAATGGAGGGCACGGCTGAGAGCAAAGGGGCGTTTCTGACATAGGTGCATTCTGACACTCTCTGACCCAGTGCACTTGGCGGTTTGTAAAAAGCCTATTGTCTGCTCCTGCTAAGCATGCGGAAGCACAGTCATCTGGGCCTCGTCCCCGTTGCTGAAGGGGAAGATGTAGACATTTCGTCTGAGCCGGGTGGGCAAGCTGGAAACGTGGCAGGAGCAGAAGTTCCAAATCTGCGAGTTAAGTGCTGAAAAGAAACGGCATATCAGCTGCCTTTGTATGAGATGTTGCCAGGACACAGAAAGAGCACTGTTGAAAGCGAGTTCTTGCTCAGCTTCCTAAAGAGTGGAAGGAAGATGGTCTGTGGCTTGTCGCCCCTCAAGTGGGGAGCCAGTGCATTGTGCATTCCACGTCTAGAGCAATGAAGGTCACGGCTGAGAGCAAAGGGGTCTTTCTGACATAGCTGCTTTCCGACACTCTCTCCAGCAGTGCACAATGGTGGTTGGAAAAAGGCGTGCAGTCTATCGCCTCCTAAGCACGTGGACGCTCAATCATTTGGGACTCAGCCCAGTTGCTTCAGGGGAAGATGTAGGCATTTCGTCTGAGCCGGGTTGGCAAGGTGGAATTGCGGCAGAATCAGGAGTACTAAAGCCGCGAGTTAAGGGCTGGGAAGAAATGCCATTTGAGCTGCCATTGTATGAGAACTTCCCCGGTCTGCTGTAACAGGACTGTGGAAAGCGAGTTGTTTGTCAGCTTCAAAAAGAGCTGGAGGCAGGACAGTTTATGGCTTGTCTCCAATTGAAGGATGGAGGCAGTGCTTTGTGCCTTCCACCTCTAGAGCAATGGAGGGCACGGCTGAGAGCAAAGGGCCCTTTCTGACACAGGTGCATTTTGACACTCTCTGACACAGTGCACAATGGCGGTTTGTAAAAAGCCTATTGTCTGTCCTGCGAAGCATGTGGCAGCACAATCATGTGGGCTTCGCCCCCGTTGCTTAAGGGGAAGATGTAGACATTTCGTCTGAGCCGGGTTTGCAAGGTGGAAATTTGGCAGAAGCGGAAGTCCTAAAGAGGCCAGTTAAGCACTGGGAAGAAATGGCGTTTGAGCTGCCTCTGTATGAGAGTTTCCTCGTATGCTGTAACAGCACTGCGGAAAGCGAGTTGTTTCCCAGCTTCATAAAGAGCTGGAGGCAAGACAGTTTATGGCTTGTCTCCCATTGAAGGATGGAGGCAGTGCTTTGTGCCTTCCACCTCTACAGCAATGGAGGGTGCGGCTGAGAGTAAAGGGGTCTTTCTGCCATTGGTGCTTTCTGACACTCTCCCAACCGTTGCACTTCGTGGTTAGTTAAAAGCCTATTGTCTCTGTCCTCCTCAGCATGTGGAACCACAATCCTATGGGCCTCATCCCCATTGCTCAAGGGGAAGATGTAGGCATTTCGTCTGAGCCGGGTTGGCAAGGTGGAAACGTGCAGGATGCAGATGTCCCAGACTGGCGAGTGAAGTGCTGAAAAGAAACGGCGTTCAGCCTCCTTTGTATGAGATGTTCCCAGGACGCTGTAAGAGCACTGTGGAAAGGGAGTTTCGTCTCCACTTCCTAAAGAGCTGGAAGCAGGCCAAGATGTGGTTTGTCTCCCATTGAGGGGTGGATCCAGAACCAGTGCGTTGTGCCTTCCACCTCGAGAGCAATGGAGGGCATGGCTGAGAGCAAAGGGGCCTTTCTGACATAGCTGCTTTCCGACGCTCTCTAAGCAGTGTAAAATGGTGGTTGGAAAAAGGCATGCAGTTTATCGCCTCCTAAGCATGTGGATGCTCAATCATTTGGGAATCAGCACAGTCGCTTCAGGGGAAGATGTAGGCATTTCGTCTGAGCCGGGTTGGCAAGGTGGAAATGCGGCAGAAGCAGATGTTGCAGATTGGTGAGTTAAGGGCTGAAAAGACACGGTGTTCAGCTGCCTTTGTATGAGACGTTCCCAGGACGCTGTAAGAGCACTGTGGAATGCGAGTGCTTTCCCAGCTTCCTAAAGAGCTGGAAGCAGGACAGTTGCTGGCTTGTCTCCAATTGAAGGATGGAGGCAGTGCTTTGTGCCTTCCACCTCTAGAGCAATGGAGGGCACGGCTGAGAGCAAAGGGCCCTTTCTGACATAGGTGCATTCTGACACTCTCTGACCCAGTGCACAATGGCGGTTTGTAAATACCGATTGTCTGCTCCTGCTAAGCATGCGGAAGCACAGTCATCTGGGCCTCGTCCCCGTTGCTGAAGGGGAAGATGTAGACATTTCGTCTGAGCCGGGTTGGCAAGCTGGAAATGTGGCAGGAGCAGAAGTTCCAAATCTGCGAGTTAAGCGCTGAAAAGAAATGGCATATCAGCTGCCTTTGTATGAGATGTTGCCAGGACACAGAAAGAGCACTGTTGAAAGCGAGTTCTTGCTCAGCTTCCTAAAGAGATGGATGGAAGATGGTCTGTGGCTTGTCGCCCCCTGAGGGGGGGAGCCAGTGCCTTGTGCATTCCACGCCTAGAGCAATGAAGGGCAGGGCTGAGAGCAAAGGGGTCTTTCTGACATAACTGCTTTCCGACACTCTCTCCAGCAGTGCACAATGGTGGTTGGAAAAAGGCGTGCAGTCTATCGCCTCCTAAGCACGTGGACGCTCAATCATTTGGGACTCAGCCCAGTTGCTTCAGGGGAAGATGTAGGCATTTCGTCTGAGCCGGGTTGGCAAGGTGGAATTGCGGCAGAAGCAGGAGTCCTAAAGCTGCGAGTTAAGGGCTGGGAAGAAATGCCATTTGAGCAGCCTTTGTATGAGAATTTAACCGGTCTGCTGTAACAGGACTGTGGAAAGCGAGTTGTTTGTCAGCTTCCTAAAGAGCTGGAGGCAAGACAGTTTATGGCTTGTCTCCAATTGGAGGATGGAGGCAGTGCTTTGTGCCTTCCACCTCTAGAGCAATGGAGGGCATGGCTGAGAGCAAAGGACCCCTTCTGACATAGGTGCATTCTGACACTCTTTGACCCAGTGCACAATGGCGGTTTGTAAAAAGCCTATTGTCTACTCCTGGAAAGCATGTGGAAGCACAATCATGTGGGCTTCACCCCCGTTGCTTAAGGGGAAGATGTAGGCATTTCGTCTGAGCCGGGTTGGCAAGGTGGAACTGTGGCAGAAGCGGAAGTCCTAAAGAGGCCAGTTAAGCACTGGGAAGAAATGGCGTTTGAGCTGCCTCTGTATGAGAGTTTCCTCGTATGCTGTAACAGCACTGTGGAAAGCGAGTTCTTTCCCAGCTTCCTAAAGAGCTGGAGGCAAGACAGTTTATGGCTTGTCTCCCATTGAATTATGGAGGCAGTGCTTTGTGCCTTCCACCTCTACAGCAATGGAGGGCGCGGCTGATAGTAAAGGGGCCTTTCTGCCATTGGCGCTTTCTGACACTCTCCCAACCATTGCACTTCGTGGTTAGTTAAAAGCCTATTGTCTCTCTCCTCCTCAGCATGTGGAACCAGAATCCTATGGGCCTCATCCCCATTGCTCAAGGGGAAGACGTAGGCATTTCGTCTGATACGGGTTGGCAAGGTGGAAACGTGCAGGATGCAGATGTCCCAGACTGGCGAGTGAAGTGCTGAAAAGAAACGGCGTTCAGCCTCCTTTGTATGAGATGTTCCCAGGACGCTGTAAGAGCACTGTGGAAAGGGAGTTTTTTCTCCACTTCCTAAAGAGCTGGAAGCAGGACAAGATGTGGTTTGTCTCCCATTGAGGGGTGGATCCAGAACGAGTGAGTTGTGCCTGCCACCTCGAGAGCAATGGAGGGCATGGCTGAGAGCAAAGGGGCCTTTCTGACATAGCTGCTTTCCGACGCTCTCTAAGCAGTGTAAAATGGTGGTAGGAAAAAGGCATGCAGTTTATCGCCTCCTAAGCATGTGGATGCTCAATCATTTGGGAATCAGCACAGTCGCTTCAGGGGAAGATGTAGGCATTTCGTCTGAGCCTGGTTGGCAAGGTGGAAATGCGGCAGAAGCAGATGTTGCAGATTGGTGAGTTAAGGGCTGAAAAGACACGGTGTTCAGCTGCCTTTGTATGAGACGTTCCCAGGACGCTGAAAGAGCACTGTGGAATGCGAGTGCTTTCCCAGCTTCCTAAAGAGCTGGAAGCAGGACAGTTGCTGGCTTGTCTCCAATTGAAGGATGGAGGCAGTGCTTTGTGCCTTCCACCTCTAGAGCAATGGAGGGCACGGCTGAGAGCAAAGGGCCCTTTCTGACATAGGTGCATTCTGACACTCTCTGACCCAGTGCACAATGGCGGTTTTTAAAAAGCCTATTGTCTGCTCCTGCTAAGCATGCGGAAGCACAGTCATCTGGGCCTCGTCCCCGTTGCTGAAGGGGAAGATGTAGACATTTCGTCTGAGCCGGGTTGACAAGGTGGAAATGTGGCAGGAGCAGAAGTTCCAAATCTGCGAGTTAAGCGCTGAAAAGAAATGGCATATCAGCTGCCTTTGTATGAGATGTTGCCAGGACACAGAAAGAGCACTGTTGAAACCGAGTTCTTGCTCAGCTTCCTAAAGAGATGGAAGGAAGATGGTCTGTGGCTTGTCGTCCCTTGAGGGGGTGAGCCAGTGCATTGTGCATTCCACGTCTAGAGCAATGAAGGGCACGGCTGAGAGCAAAGGGGTCTTTCTGACATAGCTGCTTTCCGACACTCTCTCCAGCAGTGCACAATGGTGGTTGGAAAAAGGCGTGCAGTCTATCGCCTCCTAAGCACGTGGACGCTCAATCATTTGGCACTCAGCCCAGTTGCTTCAGGGGAAGATGTAGGCATTTCGTTTGAGCCGGGTTGGCAAGGTGGAATTGCGGCAGAAGCAGGAGTCCTAAAGCTGCGAGTTTAGGGCTGGGAAGAAATGCCATTTGAGCTGCCTTTGTATGAGAAGTTCCCCGGTCTGCTGTAACATGACTGTGGAAAGCGAGTTGTTTGTCAGCTTCCTAAAGAGCTGGAGGCAAGACAGTTTATGGCTTTTCTCCAATTGAAGGATGGAGGCAGTGCTTTGTGCCTTCCACCTCTAGAGCAATGGAGGGCATGGCTGAGAGCAAAGGGCCCTTTCTGACATAGGTGCATTCTGACACTCTCTGACCCAGTGCACAATGGCGGTTTGTAAAAAGACTATTGTCTGCTCCTGCTAAGCATGTGGCAGCTCAATCATGTGGGCTTCGCCCCCATTGCTTAAGGGGAAGATGTAGGCATTTCGTCTGAGCCGGGTTGGCAAGGTGGAACTGTGGCAGAAGCGGAAGTCCTAAAGCGGCCAGTTAAGCACTGGGAAGAAATGGCGTTTGAGCTGCCTCTGTATGAGAGTTTCCTCGTATGCTGTAACGGCACTGTGGAAAGCGAGTTCTTTCCCAGATTCCTAAAGAGCTGGAGGCAAGACAGTTTATGGCTTGTCTCCCATTGAAGGATGGAGGCAGTGCTTTGTGCTTTCCACCTCTACGGCAATGGAGGGCACGGCTGAGAGTGAAGGGGTCTTTCTGCCATTGGTGCTTTCTAACACTCTCCCAACCGTTGCACTTCGTGGTTAGTTAAAACCCTATTGTCTCTCTCCTCCTCAGCATGTGGAACCACAATCCTATGGGCCTCATCCCCATTGTTCAAGGGGAAGATGTAGGCATTTCGTCTGAGCCGGGTTGGCAAGGTGGAAACGTGCAGGATGCAGATGTCCCAGACTGGCGAGTGAAGTGCTGAAAAGAAACGGCGTTCAGCCTCCTTTTTATGAGATGTTCCCAGGACGCTGTAAGAGCACTGTGGAAAGGGAGTTTTTTCTCCACTTCCTAAAGAGCTGGAGACAGGCCAAGATGTGTTTTGTCTCCCATTGAGGGGTGGATCCAGAACCAGTGCCTTGTGGCTTCCAACTCGAGAGCAATGGAGGGCATGGCTGAGAGCACAGGGGCCTTTCTGACATAGCTGCTTTCCGACGCTCTCTAAGCAGTGTAAAATGGTGGTTGGTAAAAGGCATGCAGTTTATCGCTTCCTAAGCATGTGGATGCTCAATCATTTGGGAATCAGCACAGTCGCTTCAGGGGAAGATGTAGGCATTTCGTCTGAGCCGGGATGGAAGGTGGAAATGCGGCAGAAGCAGATGTTGCAGATTGGTGAGTTAAGGGCTGAAAAGACACGGTGTTCAGCTGCCTTTGTAGGAGACGTTCCCAGGGCACTGTAAGAGCACTGTGGAATGCGAGTGCTTTCCCAGCTTCCTCAAGAGCTGGAAGCAGGCCAGTTGCTGGCTTGTCTCCAACTGAAGGATGGAGGCAGTGCTTTGTGCCTTCCACCGCTAGAGCAATGGAGGGCACGGCTGAGAGCAAAGGTCCATTTCTGACATAGGTGCATTCTGACACTCTCTGACCCAGTGCACAATGGCGGTTTGTAAAAAGCCTATTGTCTGCTCCTGCTAAGCATGCGGAAGCACAGTCATCTGGGCCTCATCCTTGTTGCTGAAGGGGAAGATGTAGACATTTCGGTGAGCCGTGTTGGCAAGGTGGATATGTGGCAGGAGCAGAAGTTCCAAATCTGCGAGTTAAGCGCTGAAAAGAAATGGCATATAGCTGCCTTTGTATGAGATGTTGCCAGGACACAGAAAGAGCACTGTTGAAAGCGAGTTCTTGCTCAGCTTCCTAAAGAGATGTAAGGAAGATGGTCTGTGGCTTGTCGCCCCTTGAGGGGGGGAGCCAGTGCCTTGTGCATTCCACGTCTAGAGCAATGAAGGGCACGGCTGAGAGCAAAGGGGTCTTTCTGACATAACTGCTTTCCGACACTCTCTCCAGCAGTGCACAATGGTGGTTGGAAAAAGGCGTGCAGTCTATCGCCACCTAAGCACGTGGATGCTCAATCATTTGGGACTCAGCCCAGTTGCTTCAGGGGAAGATGTGGGCATTTCGTCTGAGCCGGGTTGGCAAGGTGGAATTGCGGCAGAAGCAGGAGTCCTAAAGCTGCGATTTAAGGACTGGGAAGAAATGCCATTTGAGCTGCCTTTGTATGAGAAGTTCCCCAGTCTGCTGTAAGAGGACTGTGGAAAGCGAGTTGTTTGTCAGCTTCCTAAAGAGCTGGAGGCAAGACAGTTTATGGCTTGTCTCCAATTGAAGGATGGAGGCAGTGCTTTGTGCCTTCCACCTCTAGAGCAATGGAGGGCACGGCTGACAGCAAAGGGCCCTTTCTGACATAGGAGCATTCTGACACACTCTGACCCAGTGCACAATGGCGGTTTGTAAAAAGCCTATTGTCTGCTCCTGCTAAGCATGTGGAAGCACAATCCTGTGTTCTTCGACCCCGTTGCTTAAGGGGAAGATGTAGGCATTTCGTCTGAGCCGGGTTGGCAAGGTGGTACTGTGGCAGAAGCGGAAGTCCTAAAGCGGCCAGTTAAGCACAGGGAAGAAATGCCGTTGGAGCTGCCTCTGTATGAGAGTTTCCTCGTATGATGTAACAGCACTGTGGAAAGCGAGTTCCTTCCCAGCTTCCTAAAGATCTGGAGTCAAGACAGTTTATGGCTGGCTCCCATTGAAGGATGGAGGCAGTGCTTTGTGCCTTCCACCTCTACAGCAATGGAGGGCGCGGCTGAGAGTAAAGGGGTCTTTCTGCCATTGGTGCTTTCTGACACTCTCCCAACCGTTGCACTTCGTGGTTAGTTAAAAGCCTATTGTCTCTCTCCTCCTCAGCATGTGGAACCACAATCCTATGGGCCTCATCCCCATTGCTCAAGGGGAAGATGTAGGCATTTCGCCTGAGCCGGGTTGGCAAGGTGGAAATGTGCAGCATGCAGATGTCCCAGACTGGCGAGTGAAGTGCTGAAAAGAAACGGCGTTCAGCCTCCTTTGTATGAGATGTTCCCAGGACGCTGTAAGAGCACTGTGGAAAGGGAGTTTTTTCTCCACTTCCTAAAGAGCTGGAGACAGGACAAGATGTGGTTTTTCTCCCATTGAGGGGTGGATCCAGAACCAGTGCCTTGTGCTTTCCACCTCGAGAGCAATGGAGGGCATGGCTGAGAGCAAAGGGGCCTTTCTGACATAGCTGCTTTCCGACGCTCTCTAAGCAGTGTAAAATGGTGGTTAGAAAAAGGCAGGCAGTTTATCGCCTCCTAAGCATGTGGATGCTCAATCATTTGGGAATCAGCACAGTCGCTTCAGGGGAAGATGTAGGCATTTCGTCTGAGCCAGGTTGGAAAGGTGGAAATGCGGCAGAAGCAGATGTTGCAGATTGGTGAGATAAGGGCTGAAAAGACACGTTGTTCAGCTGCCTTTGTATGAGACGTTCCCAGGACGCTGTAAGAGCACTGTGGAATGCGAGTTCTTTCCCAGCTTCCTAAAGAGCTGGAAGCAGGCCAGTTGCTGGCTTGTCTCCAATTGAAGGATGGAGGCAGTGCTTTGTGCCTTCCACCTCTAGAGCAATGGAGGGCATGGCTGAGAGCAAAGGGCCCTTTCTGACATAGGTGCATTCGGACACTCTCTGACCCAGTGCACAATGGCGGTTTGTAAAAAGCCTATTGTCTGCTCCTGCTAAGCATGTGGCAGCACAATCATGTGGGCTTCGCCCCCATTGCTTAAGGGGAAGATGTAGGCATTTCGTCTTAGCCGGGTTGGCAAGGTGGAACGGTGGCAGAAGCGTAAGTCCTAAAGCGGCCAGTTAAGCACTGGGAAGAAATGGCCTTTGAGCTGCCTCTGTGTGAGAGTTTCCTCGTATGCTGTAACAGCACTGTGGAAAGCGAGTTCTTTCTCAGCTTCCTAAAGAGCTGGGGGAAGACAGTTTATGGCTTGTCTCCCATTGAAGGATGGAGGCAGTGCTTTGTGCCTTCCACCTCTAAAGCAAAGGAGGGCGCGGCTGAGAGTAAAGGGGTCTTTCTGCCATTGGTGCTTTCTGGCACTCTCCCAACCATTGCACTTCGTGGTTAGTTAAAAGCCTATTGTCTCTCTCCTCCTCAGCATGTGGAACCACAATCCTATGGGCCTCATCCCCATTGCTCAAGGGGAAGATGTAGGCATTTCGCCTGAGCCGGGTTGGCAAGGAGGAAACGTGCAGGATGCAGATGTCCCAGACTGGCGAGTGAAGTGCTGAAAAGAAACGGCGTTCAGCCTCCTTTGTATGAGACGTTCCAAGGACGCTGTAAGAGCACTGTGGAAAGGGAGGTTTTTCTCCACTTACTAAAGAGCTGGAAGCAGGCCAAGATGTGGTTTGTCTCCCATTGAGGGGTGGATCCAGAACCAGTGCCTTGTGCCTTGCACCTCGAGAGCAATGGAGGGCATGGCTGAGAGCAAAGGGGCCTTTCTGACATAGCTGCTTTCCGACGCTCTCTAAGCAGTGTAAAATGGTGGTTGGAAAATTGCATGCAGTTTATCACCTCCTAAGCATGTGGATGCTCTATCATTTGGGAATCAGGACAGTCGCTTCAGGGGAAGATGTAGGCATTTCCTCTGAGCCGGGTTGGCAAGGTGGAAATGTGGCAGAAGCAGATGTTGCAGATTGGTGAGTTAAGGGCTGAAAAGACACGGTGTTCAGCTGCCTTTGTATGAGACGTTCCCAGGACGCTGTAAGAGCACTGTGGAATGTGAGTGCTTTCTCAGCTTCCTAAAGAGCTGGAAGCAGGCCAGTTGCTGGCTTGTCTCCAATTGAAGGATGGAGGCAGTGCTTTGTGCCTTCCACCTCTAGAGCAATGGAGGGCACGGCTGAGAGCAAAGGGCCCTTTTTGACATAGGTGCATTCTGACACTCTCTGACCCAGTGCACAATGGCGGTTTGTAAAAAGCCTATTGTCTGCTCCTGCTAAGCATGCGGAAGCACAGTCATCTGGGTCTCGTAACCGTTGCTGAAGGGGAAGATGTAGACATTTCATCTGAGCCGGGTTGGCAAGCTGGAAATGTGGCAGGAGCAGAAGTTCCAAATCTGCGAGTTAAGCGCTGAAAAGAAATGGCATATCAGCTGCCTTTGTATGAGATGTTGCCAGGACACAGAAAGAGCA
>NW_027228579.1:0-39661 GCF_037783145.1 Equus przewalskii | reverse complement strand
ACTTCCGGCATTTTCGACTGGTGCTTCCGCCGTCTCCGGCATGTGTTTGTGGCATCTCTGAGAGGTGGTTCCAGCATGCCCGGCGGGTGATTCCGAAGTGTTCACCAACTGGTTATGGCGTAGCCGACAGTTGATTTTGACGTCTCCGGCAGGTGGTCTGGCGAGTCGAGCAGGTGGTTCCGGCGTGCTCGGCATGTGCTTCCGGTGTCATTGGCATGTGGTTCTGGCATGTCTGAGAGATGGTTCCGGCATGCCCAGCAGGTGATTCTGGAGTATTCGCCAAGTGGTTCTGGCGTAGCCGGCAGGTGATTTTGCATGTCCGGCGCTGGTTCCGGCGAGTCGAGCCGGTGGTTCCAGCGTGTCTGGCAGGTGGTTCCGGTCTGTCCGGCAGGTGGGTCTGGCGTGTCCGGCACGAGGTTCTCGCACGTCTGAGAGGTGGTTCCGGCATGCCCGACTGGTGATTCCGGAGTGTCCGCCAAGTGGTTCTGGCGTACCCGGCAGGTGAGTTTGGCGTGTCCGGCAGGTGGGACCGGTGAGTCAAGCAGGTGGTTCCGGCGAGTGTTTCCTGTGTTTCCGGTCTGTCCGGGAGATGGTTCCGGCCTGTGCGGCATGTGCTTCTGGCACTTCTGAGAGGTTGTGCTGGCATGTCCGGCAGGTGATTCTGGAGTGTCCGCCAAGTGGTTCTGGCGTACCAGGCAGGTGATTTTGGCGTGTCCGTCAGGTGGCTCTGGGGAGTGGATCAGTAACTTCCGGCATTCTCAGCAGGTGCTTCCGCCGTCTCCGGCATGTGTTTGCGGCACCTCTGTGATGTGGTTCCAGCATGCCCGGCAGGTGATTCCGGAGTGTCTGACAAGTGGTTGTGGCATAGCCGGCTGCTGATTCTGGCGTGTCCGGCAAGTGGTTCCGGTCTGTCCTGGAGGTGGTTCTGGAGTGTCTGCTGAGTGGTTCTGGCGTAGCCAGCAGGTGATTTTGGCGTGTCCAGCAGGTGGTTCTGGGTTGTGGAGCATGTGGTTCCGGCATACTCGGCAGGTGGTTCCGGCGTGTCCGGCACATGCTTCTGGCACGTCTGACAGGTGGTTCCGGCATGCCCGGCAGGTGATCCCGGAGAGTCCTCTAAGTGGTTCTGGCATACCCCGCAGGTGTTTCTGGTGTGTCCGGCAGGTGGCTCTGGTGAGTCGAGCAGGTGGTTCCGGCATGCTCGGCAGGTGGTTCAGGCAGGTCCGACAGGTGTTTGCAGTCTGTCCATGACGTGGTTCCCGCATGCCCGCAAGGTGATTCTGGAGTGTCCACCAAATGGTTTTTGCGTAGCTGGCATATGATTTTGGCCTGTCAGGCAGGTGGTTCTCGCATGTCCAGCAGGTGTTTCCGGCGAGCTCGGCAGGTGCTTCTGGTCTCTCCGGCACGTGGTTGTGTCACATCTGAGAGATGGTTCCTGCATGCCCGGCAGGTGATTCCGGAGTCTCCAGCATGTGGTTCTGGCACCTCTGAGAGGTGATTCCGGCATGCCCGGCAGGTGCATCCAGTGTCTCTGGCACGTGGTTCTGGCACGTCTGAGAGGTAGTTCCGGCATGCCCGACAGGTGATCCCGGAGTGTCCAGCAAGTGGTTCTGGCATAGCCTGCAGGTGATTTTGATGTGTCCGGCAGGTGTTTCAGGTGAGCTGATCAGGTGGTTCCGGTGTTCTCTGCAGGTGATTCCGGCGTGTCCAGCCGGTGGTTCCGGTCTGTCCGGTAGTGGGTCCTGGCGTGTGCCGCACATGGTTCTGCTATGTCTGAGAGGTGGGGCCCGCATGCCCAGCAGGTGATTCCGGACTCTCCGCCACATGGTTCTGGCACATCTGAGTGGTGGTACTGGCATGCCCGGCAGGTGATCCCGGAGAGTCCTCCATGTGGTTCTGGCCTAGCCCGCAGGTGATTTTGGCGTGTCCAGCACGTGGATCCGGCATGCTCGTCAGGTGGTTCAGGCAGGTCCGGTAGGTGGTTCCGGTATGTCCGGGAGATGGTTCCGGCGTGTCTGGCACGTGGTTCCGGCACGTCTAACAGGTGGTTCAGGCATGTCCGGCAGGTGATTCCGGATTGTCCACCAAGTGGTTCTTGGGTAGCCGGCAGGTGATTCTGGCGTGTCCCACAGGTGGTTCCGACGATTCGAGCAGGTGCTTCCGGCTAGCTCGGCAGGTGCTTCTGGCGCCTCCGGCACGTGATTTTGGCACTGTTGAGAGGTGGGTCCGGCATTCCCGGCAGCTGATTCCAGAAAGTCCAGCCAGTGGTTCTGGCATAGCCAGCAGGGGATTTTTGCGTGTCCGGCAGGTGGGTCCTGCGAGTCGAGCAGGAGGTTCCTGCATGCACGGCACATGGTTCAGGCGTGTCCGGTAGGTGGTTCCGGCGTGTCCGGCAAGTGGTTCTGGCACGTCTGAGAGGTGGTTCCGGCATGCCCGGCAGGTGTTTCCCGAGTGTCTGCCGAGTGGTTCTTGCATAGCCAGCAGGTCATTTTGGCGTGTCCAGCAGGCGGTTCTGTGGAGTGGATCAGGAACTTCCGGCATTCTCGGCAGGTGCTTCCGCCGTCTCCGGCATGTGGTTGTGGCACCTCTGAGAGGTTGTTCCAGCATGCCCGGCAGGTGATTCTGAAGTGTTCACCAACTGGTTGTGGCGTTGCCGGCAGTTGATTTTGGCGTGTCCGGCAGGTGGTTCTGGCGAGTCGAGCAGGTGGCTCCGGCGTGCTCGGCAGGTGCTTCCAGTGTCATTGGCATGTGGTTCCGGCATGTCTGAGAGGTGGTTCCGGCATGCCCGGCAGGTGATTCCGGAGTGTTCGCCAAGTGGTTGTGGCGTAGCCGGCAGGTGATTTTGGCGTGACCGGCAGGTGGTTCTGTGGAGTGGCACAGGTGGTTCTGGCATGCTCAGCACGTGCTTCCAGCGTCTCCGGTATGTGGTTCTTGCACGTTTGAGAGGTGGTTCCGGCATGACCGGCATGTGATTCTGGAGTATGTGCCAAGTGGTTCTGGCGCAGCCGGAAGTTGATTTTGGCATGTGTGGCAGGTGGTTCTGGGGAGTGGATCAGGTGGTTCCGGCGTGCTCTGCAGGTGGTTCAGGCAGGTCTGGCAGGTGTTTGCAGTCTGTCCATGACGTGGTTCCAGCATGCTCGGAAGGTGATTCTGGAGTGTCCACCAAGTGGTTTTGGCGTAGCCGTCACGTGATTTTGGCGTGTCAGACAGGTGGTTCCGGCGTGTCCAGCAGGTGGTTCCGACAAGCTCGGCAGGTGCTTCCGGTCTCTCCGGCACGTGGTTGTGGCACGTCTGAGAGGTGGTTCTGGCATGCCCGGCAGGTGATTCCGTAGTGTCCGACATGTGGTTCTGGCACGTCTGAGAGGTGGTTCCGGCATGCCCTGCAGGTGATTCCATAGTGTCCGCCACGTGGTTCTGGCCTAGCCGGCAGGTGATTTTGGCATCTCCGGCAGGTGGTTTCGGCGAGTCGAGCAGGAGGTTCCGGAGTACTCAGCTGGTGCATCCAGTGTCTCTGGCACGTGGTTCTGGCACGTCTGAGAGGTGGTTCTGGCATGCCCGACAGGTGATTCTGGAGTGTCCGGCAAGTGGTTCTGGCATAGCTGGCAGGTGATTTTGGCATGTCCGGCAGGTGATTTTGACGTGTCCGGCAGGTGTTTCTGGCGAGCTGTTCAGGTGATTCCGGCGTTCTCGGCAGGTGATTCTGGCGTGTCCGGCAGGTGGTTCCGGTCTGTCCGGTAGTGGGTTCCGGCGTGTCCCGCACGTGGTTCTGGTACGTCTGAGAGGTGTTACTGGCATGCACGTCAGGTGATCCCGGAGAGTCCTCCAAGTGGTTCTGGCCTAGCCCGCAGGTGATTTTGGCGTGTCCAGCAGGTGGTTCTGGGGAGTGGATCATGTGGTTCCGGCACACTCAGCAGGTGGTACCGGCGTGTCCGGAACATGGTTCTGCCAAGTCTGAGAGGTGCTTCCGGCATGCCCGACAGGTGATTCCAGAGTGTCCGCCAAGTGGTTCTGGCGTACCCCGCAGGTGATTTTGGCGTGTCAGGTAGGTGGTTCCGGCGAGTCGAGCAGGTGGTTCCGGCGTGCTCGACAGGTGGTTCAGGCGGGTCTGGCAGGTAGCTTCGGTCTGTTCGGGGTGTGGTTCCGGCATCTCAGGCACATGGTTCTGGCATGTCTGAGAGGTGGTTCCGGCATGCCCGGCAGGTGATTCCAGAGTGTTCGCCAAGTGGCTCTGGCGTAACCGGCAGGTGATTTTCCATGTCCGGCGGTGGTTCCGGTGAGTCGAGCCGGTGGTTCCGGTTCCGGCGTGTCCGCACGTGGTTCTGTGTACGTCTGAGAGGCTGGTTCCGGCATGCCCAGCACGTGATTCTGGAGTGTCCGCCAAGTGGTTCTGGCGTACCCGGCAGGTGATTTTGGCGTGTCCGGCAGGTGGTTCCGGCGAGTCGAGCAGGTGGTTCCGGCGTGCTCGGCAGGTGGTTCTGGCGGGTCTGGCAGGTGGTTCCGGTCTGTTCTGGATGTGGTTCCGGCGTGTCAGGCACGTGCTTCTGGCACGTCTGAGAGGTGGTTCCGGCATGCCAGGCGGGTGATTCCGGAGTGTCCACCAAGTGGTTCTGGCGTAGCTGGCAGGTGATTTTGGCGTGTCCGACAGGTGGTTCCAGCATGCCCGGCAGGTGATTCCGAAGTGTTCGCCAAGTGGTTGTGGCGTAGCCGGCAGTTGATTTTGGCGTGTCCGGCAGGTGGTTCTGGCGAGTCGAGCAGGTGGTTCCGGCGTGCTCGGCAGGTGGTTCAGGCGGTCTGGCAGGTAGCTTCGGTCTGTTCGGGGTGTGGTTCCGGCATCTCAGGCACGTGGTTCTGGCATGTCTGAGAGGTGGTTCCGGCATGCCCGGCAGGTGATTCCGGAGTGTTCGCCAAGTGGCTCTGGCGTAACCGGCAGGTGATTTTCCATGTCCGGCGGTGGTTCCGGCGAGTCGAGCCAGTGGTTCCAGCGTGTCCGGAAGTTGGTTCCGGTCTGTCCGGAAGCTGGTTCTGGCGTGTCCAGCACGAGGTTCTGGCACGTCTGAGAGGTGGTTCCGGCATGCCCGACAGGTGATTCCGGAGTGTCCGCCAAGTGGTTCTGGCGTACCCGGCAGGTGATTTTGGCGTGTCCGGCAGGTGGGACCGGTGAGTCAAGCAGGTGGTTTTGGCGAGTGTTTCCATGTGTTTCCGGTCTGTCCGGGAGATGGTCCGGCCTGTCCGGCACGTGCTTCTGGCACTTCTGAGAGGTTGTGCTGGCATGCCTGGCAGGTGATTCTGGAGTGTCCGCCAACTGGTTCTGGCGTACCCGGCAGGTGATTTTGGCGTGTCCGGCAGGTGGTTCTGGCGAGTCGAGCAGGTTGCTCAGGCATGTTCAGCAGCTGCTTCCGGCGTGTCCGGCACGTGGTTCTGCTGTTTCTGAGAGCTGGTTCTGGCATGTCCAGCACATGATTCTGGAGTGTCCACCAAGTGGTTCTGGCTTACCCGGCAGGTGATTTTGGCGTGTCAGGGAGGTAGTTCCGGCGAGTCGAGCAGGTGGTTCCGGCGTGCTCGGCAGGTGTTTCAGGCGGGTCTGGCAGGTGGTTTCGGTCTGTTCTGGCTGTGGTTCCGGCATCTCAGGCACATGGTTCTGGCACGTGTGAGAGGTGGTTCCGGCCAGCCAGACGGGTGTTACCGGAGTGTCCACCAAGTGGTTCTGGCATAGCTGGCAGGTGATTTTGGCGTGACCGACAGGTGGTTCCAGCAAGCCCGGCAGGTGATTCCGAAGTGTTCCCCAACTGGTTGTGGCGTAGCCGGCAGTTGATTTTGGCGTGTCCGGCAGGTGGTTCTGGCGAGTCGAGCAGGTGGTTCCGGCGTGCTCGGCAGGTGCTTCCAGTGTCATTGGCATGTGGTTCTGGCATGTCTGAGAGGTGGTTCCGGCATGTCCGGCAGGTGATTCCGGATTGTTCGCCAAGTGGTTCTGGCATAGCCGGCAGGTGATTTTGCATGTCCGGCGGTGGTTCCGGCGAGTCGAGCCAGTGGTTCCAGCGTGTCCGGCAGGTGGTTCCGGTCTGTCCGGCAGGTGGGTCTGGCGTGTCCGGCACGAGGTTCTCGCACGTCTGAGAGGTGGTTCCGTCATGCCCGACTGGTGATTCCGGAGTGTCCGCCAAGTGGTTCTGGCGTACCCGGCAGGTGAGTTTGGCGTGTCCGGCAGGTGGGACCGGTGAGTCAAGCAGGTGGTTCCGGCGAGTGTTTCCTGTGTTTCCGGTCTGTCCGGGAGATGGTTCCGGCCTGTCCGGCATGTGCTTCTGGCACTTCTGAGAGTTTGTGCTGGCATGTCCGGCAGGTGATTCTGGAGTGTCCGCCAAGTGGTTCTGGCGTACCAGGCAGGTGATTTTGGCGTGTCCGTCAGGTGGCTCTGGGGAGTGGATCAGTAACTTCCGGCATTCTCAGCAGGTGCTTCCGCCGTCTCCGGCATGTGTTTGCGGCACCTCTGTGATGTGGTTCCAGCATGCCCGGCAGGTGATTCCGGAGTGTCTGACAAGTGGTTGTGGCATAGCCGGCTGCTGATTCTGGCGTGTCCGGCAAGTGGTTCCGGTCTGTCCTGGAGGTGGTTCTGGAGTGTCTGCTGAGTGGTTCTGGCGTAGCCAGCAGGTGATTTTGGCGTGTCCAGCAGGTGGTTCTGGGTTGTGGAGCATGTGGTTCCGGCATACTCGGCAGGTGGTTCCGGCGTGTCCGGCACATGCTTCTGGCACGTCTGACAGGTGGTTCCGGCATGCCCGGCAGGTGATCCCGGAGAGTCCTCTAAGTGGTTCTGGCATACCCCGCAGGTGTTTCTGGTGTGTCCGGCAGGTGGCTCTGGTGAGTCGAGCAGGTGGTTCCGGCATGCTCGGCAGGTGGTTCAGGCAGGTCCGACAGGTGTTTGCAGTCTGTCCATGACGTGGTTCCCGCATGCCCGCAAGGTGATTCTGGAGTGTCCACCAAATGGTTTTTGCGTAGCTGGCATATGATTTTGGCCTGTCAGGCAGGTGGTTCTCGCATGTCCAGCAGGTGTTTCCGGCGAGCTCGGCAGGTGCTTCTGGTCTCTCCGGCACGTGGTTGTGTCACATCTGAGAGATGGTTCCTGCATGCCCGGCAGGTGATTCCGGAGTCTCCAGCATGTGGTTCTGGCACCTCTGAGAGGTGATTCCGGCATGCCCGGCAGGTGCATCCAGTGTCTCTGGCACGTGGTTCTGGCACGTCTGAGAGGTAGTTCCGGCATGCCCGACAGGTGATCCCGGAGTGTCCAGCAAGTGGTTCTGGCATAGCCTGCAGGTGATTTTGATGTGTCCGGCAGGTGTTTCAGGTGAGCTGATCAGGTGGTTCCGGTGTTCTCTGCAGGTGATTCCGGCGTGTCCAGCCGGTGGTTCCGGTCTGTCCGGTAGTGGGTCCTGGCGTGTGCCGCACATGGTTCTGCTATGTCTGAGAGGTGGGGCCCGCATGCCCAGCAGGTGATTCCGGACTCTCCGCCACATGGTTCTGGCACATCTGAGTGGTGGTACTGGCATGCCCGGCAGGTGATCCCGGAGAGTCCTCCATGTGGTTCTGGCCTAGCCCGCAGGTGATTTTGGCGTGTCCAGCACGTGGATCCGGCATGCTCGTCAGGTGGTTCAGGCAGGTCCGGTAGGTGGTTCCGGTATGTCCGGGAGATGGTTCCGGCGTGTCTGGCACGTGGTTCCGGCACGTCTAACAGGTGGTTCAGGCATGTCCGGCAGGTGATTCCGGATTGTCCACCAAGTGGTTCTTGGGTAGCCGGCAGGTGATTCTGGCGTGTCCCACAGGTGGTTCCGACGATTCGAGCAGGTGCTTCCGGCTAGCTCGGCAGGTGCTTCTGGCGCCTCCGGCACGTGATTTTGGCACTGTTGAGAGGTGGGTCCGGCATTCCCGGCAGCTGATTCCAGAAAGTCCAGCCAGTGGTTCTGGCATAGCCAGCAGGGGATTTTTGCGTGTCCGGCAGGTGGGTCCTGCGAGTCGAGCAGGAGGTTCCTGCATGCACGGCACATGGTTCAGGCGTGTCCGGTAGGTGGTTCCGGCGTGTCCGGCAAGTGGTTCTGGCACGTCTGAGAGGTGGTTCCGGCATGCCCGGCAGGTGTTTCCCGAGTGTCTGCCGAGTGGTTCTTGCATAGCCAGCAGGTCATTTTGGCGTGTCCAGCAGGCGGTTCTGTGGAGTGGATCAGGAACTTCCGGCATTCTCGGCAGGTGCTTCCGCCGTCTCCGGCATGTGGTTGTGGCACCTCTGAGAGGTTGTTCCAGCATGCCCGGCAGGTGATTCTGAAGTGTTCACCAACTGGTTGTGGCGTTGCCGGCAGTTGATTTTGGCGTGTCCGGCAGGTGGTTCTGGCGAGTCGAGCAGGTGGCTCCGGCGTGCTCGGCAGGTGCTTCCAGTGTCATTGGCATGTGGTTCCGGCATGTCTGAGAGGTGGTTCCGGCATGCCCGGCAGGTGATTCCGGAGTGTTCGCCAAGTGGTTGTGGCGTAGCCGGCAGGTGATTTTGGCGTGACCGGCAGGTGGTTCTGTGGAGTGGCACAGGTGGTTCTGGCATGCTCAGCACGTGCTTCCAGCATCTCCGGTATGTGGTTCTTGCACGTTTGAGAGGTGGTTCCGGCATGACCGGCATGTGATTCTGGAGTATGTGCCAAGTGGTTCTGGCGCAGCCGGAAGTTGATTTTGGCATGTGTGGCAGGTGGTTCTGGGGAGTGGATCAGGTGGTTCCGGCGTGCTCTGCAGGTGGTTCAGGCAGGTCTGGCAGGTGTTTGCAGTCTGTCCATGACGTGGTTCCAGCATGCTCGGAAGGTGATTCTGGAGTGTCCACCAAGTGGTTTTGGCGTAGCCGTCACGTGATTTTGGCGTGTCAGACAGGTGGTTCCGGCGTGTCCAGCAGGTGGTTCCGGCAAGCTCGGCAGGTGCTTCCGGTCTCTCCGGCACGTGGTTGTGGCACGTCTGAGAGGTGGTTCTGGCATGCCCGGCAGGTGATTCCGTAGTGTCCGACATGTGGTTCTGGCACGTCTGAGAGGTGGTTCCGGCATGCCCTGCAGGTGATTCCATAGTGTCCGCCACGTGGTTCTGGCCTAGCCGGCAGGTGATTTTGGCATCTCCGGCAGGTGGTTTCGGCGAGTCGAGCAGGAGGTTCCGGAGTACTCAGCTGGTGCATCCAGTGTCTCTGGCACGTGGTTCTGGCACGTCTGAGAGGTGGTTCTGGCATGCCCGACAGGTGATTCTGGAGTGTCCGGCAAGTGGTTCTGGCATAGCTGGCAGGTGATTTTGGCATGTCCGGCAGGTGATTTTGACGTGTCCGGCAGGTGTTTCTGGCGAGCTGTTCAGGTGATTCCGGCGTTCTCGGCAGGTGATTCTGGCGTGTCCGGCAGGTGGTTCCGGTCTGTCCGGTAGTGGGTTCCGGCGTGTCCCGCACGTGGTTCTGGTACGTCTGAGAGGTGTTACTGGCATGCACGTCAGGTGATCCCGGAGAGTCCTCCAAGTGGTTCTGGCCTAGCCCGCAGGTGATTTTGGCGTGTCCAGCAGGTGGTTCTGGGGAGTGGATCATGTGGTTCCGGCACACTCAGCAGGTGGTACCGGCGTGTCCGGAACATGGTTCTGCCAAGTCTGAGAGGTGCTTCCGGCATGCCCGACAGGTGATTCCAGAGTGTCCGCCAAGTGGTTCTGGCGTACCCCGCAGGTGATTTTGGCGTGTCAGGTAGGTGGTTCCGGCGAGTCGAGCAGGTGGTTCCGGCGTGCTCGACAGGTGGTTCAGGCGGGTCTGGCAGGTAGCTTCGGTCTGTTCGGGGTGTGGTTCCGGCATCTCAGGCACATGGTTCTGGCATGTCTGAGAGGTGGTTCCGGCATGCCCGGCAGGTGATTCCAGAGTGTTCGCCAAGTGGCTCTGGCGTAACCGGCAGGTGATTTTCCATGTCCGGCGGTGGTTCCGGTGAGTCGAGCCGGTGGTTCCGGCGTGTCCGGAAGTTGGTTCCGGTCTGTCCGGAAGCTGGTTCTGGCGTGTCCAGCACGAGGTTCTGGCACGTCTGAGAGGTGGTTCCGGCATGCCCGACAGGTGATTCCGGAGTGTCCGCCAAGTGGTTCTGGCGTACCCGGCAGGTGATTTTGGCGTGTCCGGCAGGTGGGACCGGTGAGTCAAGCAGGTGGTTTTGGCGAGTGTTTCCATGTGTTTCCGGTCTGTCCGGGAGATGGTCCGGCCTGTCCGGCACGTGCTTCTGGCACTTCTGAGAGGTTGTGCTGGCATGCCTGGCAGGTGATTCTGGAGTGTCCGCCAACTGGTTCTGGCGTACCCGGCAGGTGATTTTGGCGTGTCCGGCAGGTGGTTCTGGCGAGTCGAGCAGGTTGCTCAGGCATGTTCAGCAGCTGCTTCCGGCGTGTCCGGCACGTGGTTCTGCTGTTTCTGAGAGCTGGTTCTGGCATGTCCAGCACATGATTCTGGAGTGTCCACCAAGTGGTTCTGGCTTACCCGGCAGGTGATTTTGGCGTGTCAGGGAGGTAGTTCCGGCGAGTCGAGCAGGTGGTTCCGGCGTGCTCGGCAGGTGTTTCAGGCGGGTCTGGCAGGTGGTTTCGGTCTGTTCTGGCTGTGGTTCCGGCATCTCAGGCACATGGTTCTGGCACGTGTGAGAGGTGGTTCCGGCCAGCCAGACGGGTGTTACCGGAGTGTCCACCAAGTGGTTCTGGCATAGCTGGCAGGTGATTTTGGCGTGACCGACAGGTGGTTCCAGCAAGCCCGGCAGGTGATTCCGAAGTGTTCCCCAACTGGTTGTGGCATAGCCGGCAGTTGATTTTGGCGTGTCCGGCAGGTGGTTCTGGCGAGTCGAGCAGGTGGTTCCGGCGTGCTCGGCAGGTGCTTCCAGTGTCATTGGCATGTGGTTCTGGCATGTCTGAGAGGTGGTTCCGGCATGTCCGGCAGGTGATTCCGGATTGTTCGCCAAGTGGTTCTGGCATAGCCGGCAGGTGATTTTGCATGTCCGGCGGTGGTTCCGGCGAGTCGAGCCAGTGGTTCCAGCATGTCCGGCAGGTGGTTCCGGTCTGTCCGGCAGGTGGGTCTGGCGTGTCCGGCACGAGGTTCTCGCACGTCTGAGATGTGGTTCCATCATGCCCGACAGGTGATTCCGGAGTGTCCGCCAAGTGGTTCTGGCGTACCTGGCAGGTGAGTTTGGCGTGTCCGGCGGGTGGGACCGGTGAGTCAAGCAGGTGGTTCCGGCGTGTGTTTCCTGTGTTTCCGGTCTGTCCGGGAGATGGTTCCGGCCTGTGCGGCATGTGCTTCTGGCACTTCTGAGAGTTTGTGCTGGCATGTCCGGCAGGTGATTCTGGAGTGTCCGCCAAGTGGTTCTGGCGTAGCCGGCTGGTGATTTTGGCGTGTCCGGCAGGTGGTTCTGTGGAGTGGATCAGGAACTTCCGGCATTTTCGACTGGTGCTTCCGCCGTCTCCGGCATGTGTTTGTGGCACCTCTGAGAGGTGTTTCCAGCATGCCCGGCGGGTGATTCCGAAGTGTTCACCAACTGGTTATGGCGTAGCCGACAGTTGATTTTGACGTCTCCGGCAGGTGGTCTGGCGAGTCGAGCAGGTGGTTCCGGCGTGCTCGGCATGTGCTTCCGGTGTCATTGGCATGTGGTTCTGGCATGTCTGAGAGATGGTTCCGGCATGCCCAGCAGGTGATTCTGGAGTATTCGCCAAGTGGTTCTGGCGTAGCCGGCAGGTGATTTTGCATGTCCGGCGCTGGTTCCGGCGAGTCGAGCCGGTGGTTCCAGCGTGTCTGGCAGGTGGTTCCGGTCTGTCCGGCAGGTGGGTCTGGCGTGTCCGGCACGAGGTTCTCGCACGTCTGAGAGGTGGTTCCGGCATGCCCGACTGGTGATTCCGGAGTGTCCGCCAAGTGGTTCTGGCGTACCCGGCAGGTGAGTTTGGCGTGTCCGGCAGGTGGGACCGGTGAGTCAAGCAGGTGGTTCCGGCGAGTGTTTCCTGTGTTTCCGGTCTGTCCGGGAGATGGTTCCGGCCTGTCCGGCATGTGCTTCTGGCACTTCTGAGAGGTTGTGCTGGCATGTCCGGCAGGTGATTCTGGAGTGTCCGCCAAGTGGTTCTGGCGTACCAGGCAGGTGATTTTGGCGTGTCCGTCAGGTGGCTCTGGGGAGTGGATCAGTAACTTCCGGCATTCTCAGCAGGTGCTTCCGCCGTCTCCGGCATGTGTTTGCGGCACCTCTGTGATGTGGTTCCAGCATGCCCGGCAGGTGATTCCGGAGTGTCTGACAAGTGGTTGTGGCATAGCTGGCTGCTGATTCTGGCGTGTCCGGCAAGTGGTTCCGGTCTGTCCTGGAGGTGGTTCTGGAGTGTCTGCTGAGTGGTTCTGGCGTAGCCAGCAGGTGATTTTGGCGTGTCCAGCAGGTGGTTCTGGGTTGTGGAGCATGTGGTTCCGGCATACTCGGCAGGTGGTTCCGGCGTGTCCGGCACATGCTTCTGGCACGTCTGACAGGTGGTTCCGGCATGCCCGGCAGGTGATCCCGGAGAGTCCTCTAAGTGGTTCTGGCATACCCCGCAGGTGTTTCTGGTGTGTCCGGCAGGTGGCTCTGGTGAGTCGAGCAGGTGGTTCCGGCATGCTCGGCAGGTGGTTCAGGCAGGTCCGACAGGTGTTTGCAGTCTGTCCATGACGTGGTTCCCGCATGCCCGCAAGGTGATTCTGGAGTGTCCACCAAATGGTTTTTGCGTAGCTGGCATATGATTTTGGCCTGTCAGGCAGGTGGTTCTCGCATGTCCAGCAGGTGTTTCCGGCGAGCTCGGCAGGTGCTTCTGGTCTCTCCGGCACGTGGTTGTGTCACATCTGAGAGATGGTTCCTGCATGCCCGGCAGGTGATTCCGGAGTCTCCAGCATGTGGTTCTGGCACCTCTGAGAGGTGATTCCGGCATGCCCGGCAGGTGCATCCAGTGTCTCTGGCACGTGGTTCTGGCACGTCTGAGAGGTAGTTCCGGCATGCCCGACAGGTGATCCCGGAGTGTCCAGCAAGTGGTTCTGGCATAGCCTGCAGGTGATTTTGATGTGTCCGGCAGGTGTTTCAGGTGAGCTGATCAGGTGGTTCCGGTGTTCTCTGCAGGTGATTCCGGCGTGTCCAGCCGGTGGTTCCGGTCTGTCCGGTAGTGGGTCCTGGCGTGTGCCGCACATGGTTCTGCTATGTCTGAGAGGTGGGGCCCGCATGCCCAGCAGGTGATTCCGGACTCTCCGCCACATGGTTCTGGCACATCTGAGTGGTGGTACTGGCATGCCCGGCAGGTGATCCCGGAGAGTCCTCCATGTGGTTCTGGCCTAGCCCGCAGGTGATTTTGGCGTGTCCAGCGCGTGGATCCTGCATGCTCGTCAGGTGGTTCAGGCAGGTCCGGTAGGTGGTTCCGGTATGTCCGGGAGATGGTTCCGGCGTGTCTGGCACGTGGTTCCGGCACGTCTAACAGGTGGTTCAGGCATGTCCGGCAGGTGATTCCGGATTGTCCACCAAGTGGTTCTTGGGTAGCCGGCAGGTGATTCTGGCGTGTCCCACAGGTGGTTCCGACGATTCGAGCAGGTGCTTCCGGCTAGCTCGGCAGGTGCTTCTGGCGCCTCCGGCACGTGATTTTGGCACTGTTGAGAGGTGGGTCCGGCATTCCCGGCAGCTGATTCCAGAAAGTCCAGCCAGTGGTTCTGGCATAGCCAGCAGGGGATTTTTGCGTGTCCGGCAGGTGGGTCCTGCGAGTCGAGCAGGAGGTTCCTGCATGCACGGCACATGGTTCAGGCGTGTCCGGTAGGTGGTTCCGGCGTGTCCGGCAAGTGGTTCTGGCACGTCTGAGAGGTGGTTCCGGCATGCCCGGCAGGTGTTTCCCGAGTGTCTGCCGAGTGGTTCTTGCATAGCCAGCAGGTCATTTTGGCGTGTCCAGCAGGCGGTTCTGTGGAGTGGATCAGGAACTTCCGGCATTCTCGGCAGGTGCTTCCGCCGTCTCCGGCATGTGGTTGTGGCACCTCTGAGAGGTTGTTCCAGCATGCCCGGCAGGTGATTCTGAAGTGTTCACCAACTGGTTGTGGCGTTGCCGGCAGTTGATTTTGGCGTGTCCGGCAGGTGGTTCTGGCGAGTCGAGCAGGTGGCTCCGGCGTGCTCGGCAGGTGCTTCCAGTGTCATTGGCATGTGGTTCCGGCATGTCTGAGAGGTGGTTCCGGCATGCCCGGCAGGTGATTCCGGAGTGTCCGCCAAGTGGTTCTGGCGTACCCCGCAGGTGATTTTGGCGTGTCAGGTAGGTGGTTCCGGCGAGTCGAGCAGGTGGTTCCGGCGTGCTCGACAGGTGGTTCAGGCGGGTCTGGCAGGTAGCTTCGGTCTGTTCGGGGTGTGGTTCCGGCATCTCAGGCACATGGTTCTGGCATGTCTGAGAGGTGGTTCCGGCATGCCCGGCAGGTGATTCCAGAGTGTTCGCCAAGTGGCTCTGGCGTAACCGGCAGGTGATTTTCCATGTCCGGCGGTGGTTCCGGTGAGTCGAGCCGGTGGTTCCGGCGTGTCCGGAAGTTGGTTCCGGTCTGTCCGGAAGCTGGTTCTGGCGTGTCCAGCACGAGGTTCTGGCACGTCTGAGAGGTGGTTCCGGCATGCCCGACAGGTGATTCCGGAGTGTCCGCCAAGTGGTTCTGGCGTACCCGGCAGGTGATTTTGGCGTGTCCGGCAGGTGGGACCGGTGAGTCAAGCAGGTGGTTTTGGCGAGTGTTTCCATGTGTTTCCGGTCTGTCCGGGAGATGGTCCGGCCTGTCCGGCACGTGCTTCTGGCACTTCTGAGAGGTTGTGCTGGCATGCCTGGCAGGTGATTCTGGAGTGTCCGCCAACTGGTTCTGGCGTACCCGGCAGGTGATTTTGGCGTGTCCGGCAGGTGGTTCTGGCGAGTCGAGCAGGTTGCTCAGGCATGTTCAGCAGCTGCTTCCGGCGTGTCCGGCACGTGGTTCTGCTGTTTCTGAGAGCTGGTTCTGGCATGTCCAGCACATGATTCTGGAGTGTCCACCAAGTGGTTCTGGCTTACCCGGCAGGTGATTTTGGCGTGTCAGGGAGGTAGTTCCGGCGAGTCGAGCAGGTGGTTCCGGCGTGCTCGGCAGGTGTTTCAGGCGGGTCTGGCAGGTGGTTTCGGTCTGTTCTGGCTGTGGTTCCGGCATCTCAGGCACATGGTTCTGGCACGTGTGAGAGGTGGTTCCGGCCAGCCAGACGGGTGTTACCGGAGTGTCCACCAAGTGGTTCTGGCATAGCTGGCAGGTGATTTTGGCGTGACCGACAGGTGGTTCCAGCAAGCCCGGCAGGTGATTCCGAAGTGTTCCCCAACTGGTTGTGGCATAGCCGGCAGTTGATTTTGGCGTGTCCGGCAGGTGGTTCTGGCGAGTCGAGCAGGTGGTTCCGGCGTGCTCGGCAGGTGCTTCCAGTGTCATTGGCATGTGGTTCTGGCATGTCTGAGAGGTGGTTCCGGCATGTCCGGCAGGTGATTCCGGATTGTTCGCCAAGTGGTTCTGGCATAGCCGGCAGGTGATTTTGCATGTCCGGCGGTGGTTCCGGCGAGTCGAGCCAGTGGTTCCAGCATGTCCGGCAGGTGGTTCCGGTCTGTCCGGCAGGTGGGTCTGGCGTGTCCGGCACGAGGTTCTCGCACGTCTGAGATGTGGTTCCATCATGCCCGACAGGTGATTCCGGAGTGTCCGCCAAGTGGTTCTGGCGTACCTGGCAGGTGAGTTTGGCGTGTCCGGCAGGTGGGACCGGTGAGTCAAGCAGGTGGTTCCGGCGTGTGTTTCCTGTGTTTCCGGTCTGTCCGGGAGATGGTTCCGGCCTGTGCGGCATGTGCTTCTGGCACTTCTGAGAGTTTGTGCTGGCATGTCCGGCAGGTGATTCTGGAGTGTCCGCCAAGTGGTTCTGGCGTAGCCGGCTGGTGATTTTGGCGTGTCCGGCAGGTGGTTCTGTGGAGTGGATCAGGAACTTCCGGCATTTTCGACTGGTGCTTCCGCCGTCTCCGGCATGTGTTTGTGGCACCTCTGAGAGGTGTTTCCAGCATGCCCGGCGGGTGATTCCGAAGTGTTCACCAACTGGTTATGGCGTAGCCGACAGTTGATTTTGACGTCTCCGGCAGGTGGTCTGGCGAGTCGAGCAGGTGGTTCCGGCGTGCTCGGCATGTGCTTCCGGTGTCATTGGCATGTGGTTCTGGCATGTCTGAGAGATGGTTCCGGCATGCCCAGCAGGTGATTCTGGAGTATTCGCCAAGTGGTTCTGGCGTAGCCGGCAGGTGATTTTGCATGTCCGGCGCTGGTTCCGGCGAGTCGAGCCGGTGGTTCCAGCGTGTCTGGCAGGTGGTTCCGGTCTGTCCGGCAGGTGGGTCTGGCGTGTCCGGCACGAGGTTCTCGCACGTCTGAGAGGTGGTTCCGGCATGCCCGACTGGTGATTCCGGAGTGTCCGCCAAGTGGTTCTGGCGTACCCGGCAGGTGAGTTTGGCGTGTCCGGCAGGTGGGACCGGTGAGTCAAGCAGGTGGTTCCGGCGAGTGTTTCCTGTGTTTCCGGTCTGTCCGGGAGATGGTTCCGGCCTGTCCGGCATGTGCTTCTGGCACTTCTGAGAGGTTGTGCTGGCATGTCCGGCAGGTGATTCTGGAGTGTCCGCCAAGTGGTTCTGGCGTACCAGGCAGGTGATTTTGGCGTGTCCGTCAGGTGGCTCTGGGGAGTGGATCAGTAACTTCCGGCATTCTCAGCAGGTGCTTCCGCCGTCTCCGGCATGTGTTTGCGGCACCTCTGTGATGTGGTTCCAGCATGCCCGGCAGGTGATTCCGGAGTGTCTGACAAGTGGTTGTGGCATAGCTGGCTGCTGATTCTGGCGTGTCCGGCAAGTGGTTCCGGTCTGTCCTGGAGGTGGTTCTGGAGTGTCTGCTGAGTGGTTCTGGCGTAGCCAGCAGGTGATTTTGGCGTGTCCAGCAGGTGGTTCTGGGTTGTGGAGCATGTGGTTCCGGCATACTCGGCAGGTGGTTCCGGCGTGTCCGGCACATGCTTCTGGCACGTCTGACAGGTGGTTCCGGCATGCCCGGCAGGTGATCCCGGAGAGTCCTCTAAGTGGTTCTGGCATACCCCGCAGGTGTTTCTGGTGTGTCCGGCAGGTGGCTCTGGTGAGTCGAGCAGGTGGTTCCGGCATGCTCGGCAGGTGGTTCAGGCAGGTCCGACAGGTGTTTGCAGTCTGTCCATGACGTGGTTCCCGCATGCCCGCAAGGTGATTCTGGAGTGTCCACCAAATGGTTTTTGCGTAGCTGGCATATGATTTTGGCCTGTCAGGCAGGTGGTTCTCGCATGTCCAGCAGGTGTTTCCGGCGAGCTCGGCAGGTGCTTCTGGTCTCTCCGGCACGTGGTTGTGTCACATCTGAGAGATGGTTCCTGCATGCCCGGCAGGTGATTCCGGAGTCTCCAGCATGTGGTTCTGGCACCTCTGAGAGGTGATTCCGGCATGCCCGGCAGGTGCATCCAGTGTCTCTGGCACGTGGTTCTGGCACGTCTGAGAGGTAGTTCCGGCATGCCCGACAGGTGATCCCGGAGTGTCCAGCAAGTGGTTCTGGCATAGCCTGCAGGTGATTTTGATGTGTCCGGCAGGTGTTTCAGGTGAGCTGATCAGGTGGTTCCGGTGTTCTCTGCAGGTGATTCCGGCGTGTCCAGCCGGTGGTTCCGGTCTGTCCGGTAGTGGGTCCTGGCGTGTGCCGCACATGGTTCTGCTATGTCTGAGAGGTGGGGCCCGCATGCCCAGCAGGTGATTCCGGACTCTCCGCCACATGGTTCTGGCACATCTGAGTGGTGGTACTGGCATGCCCGGCAGGTGATCCCGGAGAGTCCTCCATGTGGTTCTGGCCTAGCCCGCAGGTGATTTTGGCGTGTCCAGCACGTGGATCCGGCATGCTCGTCAGGTGGTTCAGGCAGGTCCGGTAGGTGGTTCCGGTATGTCCGGGAGATGGTTCCGGCGTGTCTGGCACGTGGTTCCGGCACGTCTAACAGGTGGTTCAGGCATGTCCGGCAGGTGATTCCGGATTGTCCACCAAGTGGTTCTTGGGTAGCCGGCAGGTGATTCTGGCGTGTCCCACAGGTGGTTCCGACGATTCGAGCAGGTGCTTCCGGCTAGCTCGGCAGGTGCTTCTGGCGCCTCCGGCACGTGATTTTGGCACTGTTGAGAGGTGGGTCCGGCATTCCCGGCAGCTGATTCCAGAAAGTCCAGCCAGTGGTTCTGGCATAGCCAGCAGGGGATTTTTGCGTGTCCGGCAGGTGGGTCCTGCGAGTCGAGCAGGAGGTTCCTGCATGCACGGCACATGGTTCAGGCGTGTCCGGTAGGTGGTTCCGGCGTGTCCGGCAAGTGGTTCTGGCACGTCTGAGAGGTGGTTCCGGCATGCCCGGCAGGTGTTTCCCGAGTGTCTGCCGAGTGGTTCTTGCATAGCCAGCAGGTCATTTTGGCGTGTCCAGCAGGCGGTTCTGTGGAGTGGATCAGGAACTTCCGGCATTCTCGGCAGGTGCTTCCGCCGTCTCCGGCATGTGGTTGTGGCACCTCTGAGAGGTTGTTCCAGCATGCCCGGCAGGTGATTCTGAAGTGTTCACCAACTGGTTGTGGCGTTGCCGGCAGTTGATTTTGGCGTGTCCGGCAGGTGGTTCTGGCGAGTCGAGCAGGTGGCTCCGGCGTGCTCGGCAGGTGCTTCCAGTGTCATTGGCATGTGGTTCCGGCATGTCTGAGAGGTGGTTCCGGCATGCCCGGCAGGTGATTCCGGAGTGTTCGCCAAGTGGTTGTGGCGTAGCCGGCAGGTGATTTTGGCGTGACCGGCAGGTGGTTCTGTGGAGTGGCACAGGTGGTTCTGGCATGCTCAGCACGTGCTTCCAGCATCTCCGGTATGTGGTTCTTGCACGTTTGAGAGGTGGTTCCGGCATGACCGGCATGTGATTCTGGAGTATGTGCCAAGTGGTTCTGGCGCAGCCGGAAGTTGATTTTGGCATGTGTGGCAGGTGGTTCTGGGGAGTGGATCAGGTGGTTCCGGCGTGCTCTGCAGGTGGTTCAGGCAGGTCTGGCAGGTGTTTGCAGTCTGTCCATGACGTGGTTCCAGCATGCTCGGAAGGTGATTCTGGAGTGTCCACCAAGTGGTTTTGGCGTAGCCGTCACGTGATTTTGGCGTGTCAGACAGGTGGTTCCGGCGTGTCCAGCAGGTGGTTCCGGCAAGCTCGGCAGGTGCTTCCGGTCTCTCCGGCACGTGGTTGTGGCACGTCTGAGAGGTGGTTCTGGCATGCCCGGCAGGTGATTCCGTAGTGTCCGACATGTGGTTCTGGCACGTCTGAGAGGTGGTTCCGGCATGCCCTGCAGGTGATTCCATAGTGTCCGCCACGTGGTTCTGGCCTAGCCGGCAGGTGATTTTGGCATCTCCGGCAGGTGGTTTCGGCGAGTCGAGCAGGAGGTTCCGGAGTACTCAGCTGGTGCATCCAGTGTCTCTGGCACGTGGTTCTGGCACGTCTGAGAGGTGGTTCTGGCATGCCCGACAGGTGATTCTGGAGTGTCCGGCAAGTGGTTCTGGCATAGCTGGCAGGTGATTTTGGCATGTCCGGCAGGTGATTTTGACGTGTCCGGCAGGTGTTTCTGGCGAGCTGTTCAGGTGATTCCGGCGTTCTCGGCAGGTGATTCTGGCGTGTCCGGCAGGTGGTTCCGGTCTGTCCGGTAGTGGGTTCCGGCGTGTCCCGCACGTGGTTCTGGTACGTCTGAGAGGTGTTACTGGCATGCACGTCAGGTGATCCCGGAGAGTCCTCCAAGTGGTTCTGGCCTAGCCCGCAGGTGATTTTGGCGTGTCCAGCAGGTGGTTCTGGGGAGTGGATCATGTGGTTCCGGCACACTCAGCAGGTGGTACCGGCGTGTCCGGAACATGGTTCTGCCAAGTCTGAGAGGTGCTTCCGGCATGCCCGACAGGTGATTCCAGAGTGTCCGCCAAGTGGTTCTGGCGTACCCCGCAGGTGATTTTGGCGTGTCAGGTAGGTGGTTCCGGCGAGTCGAGCAGGTGGTTCCGGCGTGCTCGACAGGTGGTTCAGGCGGGTCTGGCAGGTAGCTTCGGTCTGTTCGGGGTGTGGTTCCGGCATCTCAGGCACATGGTTCTGGCATGTCTGAGAGGTGGTTCCGGCATGCCCGGCAGGTGATTCCAGAGTGTTCGCCAAGTGGCTCTGGCGTAACCGGCAGGTGATTTTCCATGTCCGGCGGTGGTTCCGGTGAGTCGAGCCGGTGGTTCCGGCGTGTCCGGAAGTTGGTTCCGGTCTGTCCGGAAGCTGGTTCTGGCGTGTCCAGCACGAGGTTCTGGCACGTCTGAGAGGTGGTTCCGGCATGCCCGACAGGTGATTCCGGAGTGTCCGCCAAGTGGTTCTGGCGTACCCGGCAGGTGATTTTGGCGTGTCCGGCAGGTGGGACCGGTGAGTCAAGCAGGTGGTTTTGGCGAGTGTTTCCATGTGTTTCCGGTCTGTCCGGGAGATGGTCCGGCCTGTCCGGCACGTGCTTCTGGCACTTCTGAGAGGTTGTGCTGGCATGCCTGGCAGGTGATTCTGGAGTGTCCGCCAACTGGTTCTGGCGTACCCGGCAGGTGATTTTGGCGTGTCCGGCAGGTGGTTCTGGCGAGTCGAGCAGGTTGCTCAGGCATGTTCAGCAGCTGCTTCCGGCGTGTCCGGCACGTGGTTCTGCTGTTTCTGAGAGCTGGTTCTGGCATGTCCAGCACATGATTCTGGAGTGTCCACCAAGTGGTTCTGGCTTACCCGGCAGGTGATTTTGGCGTGTCAGGGAGGTAGTTCCGGCGAGTCGAGCAGGTGGTTCCGGCGTGCTCGGCAGGTGTTTCAGGCGGGTCTGGCAGGTGGTTTCGGTCTGTTCTGGCTGTGGTTCCGGCATCTCAGGCACATGGTTCTGGCACGTGTGAGAGGTGGTTCCGGCCAGCCAGACGGGTGTTACCGGAGTGTCCACCAAGTGGTTCTGGCATAGCTGGCAGGTGATTTTGGCGTGACCGACAGGTGGTTCCAGCAAGCCCGGCAGGTGATTCCGAAGTGTTCCCCAACTGGTTGTGGCGTAGCCGGCAGTTGATTTTGGCGTGTCCGGCAGGTGGTTCTGGCGAGTCGAGCAGGTGGTTCCGGCGTGCTCGGCAGGTGCTTCCAGTGTCATTGGCATGTGGTTCTGGCATGTCTGAGAGGTGGTTCCGGCATGTCCGGCAGGTGATTCCGGATTGTTCGCCAAGTGGTTCTGGCATAGCCGGCAGGTGATTTTGCATGTCCGGCGGTGGTTCCGGCGAGTCGAGCCAGTGGTTCCAGCATGTCCGGCAGGTGGTTCCGGTCTGTCCGGCAGGTGGGTCTGGCGTGTCCGGCACGAGGTTCTCGCACGTCTGAGATGTGGTTCCATCATGCCCGACAGGTGATTCCGGAGTGTCCGCCAAGTGGTTCTGGCGTACCTGGCAGGTGAGTTTGGCGTGTCCGGCGGGTGGGACCGGTGAGTCAAGCAGGTGGTTCCGGCGAGTGTTTCCTGTGTTTCCGGTCTGTCCGGGAGATGGTTCCGGCCTGTCCGGCATGTGCTTCTGGCACTTCTGAGAGTTTGTGCTGGCATGTCCGGCAGGTGATTCTGGAGTGTCCGCCAAGTGGTTCTGGCGTACCAGGCAGGTGATTTTGGCGTGTCCGTCAGGTGGCTCTGGGGAGTGGATCAGTAACTTCCGGCATTCTCGGCAGGTGCTTCCGCCGTCTCCGGCATGTGTTTGCGGCACCTCTGTGATGTGGTTCCAGCATGCCCGGCAGGTGATTCCGGAGTGTCTGACAAGTGGTTGTGGCATAGCCGGCTGCTGATTCTGGCGTGTCCGGCAAGTGGTTCCGGTCTGTCCTGGAGGTGGTTCTGGAGTGTCTGCTGAGTGGTTCTGGCGTAGCCAGCAGGTGATTTTGGCGTGTCCAGCAGGTGGTTCTGGGGTGTGGAGCATGTGGTTCCGGCATACTCGGCAGGTGGTTCCGGCGTGTCCGGCACATGCTTCTGGCACGTCTGACAGGTGGTTCCGGCATGCCCGGCAGGTGATCCCGGAGAGTCCTCTAAGTGGTTCTGGCATACCCCGCAGGTGTTTCTGGTGTGTCCGGCAGGTGGCTCTGGTGAGTCGAGCAGGTGGTTCCGGCATGCTCGGCAGGTGGTTCAGGCAGGTCCGACAGGTGTTTGCAGTCTGTCCATGACGTGGTTCCCGCATGCCCGCAAGGTGATTCTGGAGTGTCCACCAAATGGTTTTTGCGTAGCTGGCATATGATTTTGGCCTGTCAGGCAGGTGGTTCTCGCATGTCCAGCAGGTGTTTCCGGCGAGCTCGGCAGGTGCTTCTGGTCTCTCCGGCACGTGGTTGTGTCACATCTGAGAGATGGTTCCTGCATGCCCGGCAGGTGATTCCGGAGTCTCCAGCATGTGGTTCTGGCACCTCTGAGAGGTGATTCCGGCATGCCCGGCAGGTGCATCCAGTGGTCTCTGGCACGTGGTTCTGGCACCTCTGAGAGGTGGTTCCGGCATGCCCGACAGGTGATTCCGGAGTGTCCGCCTAGTGGTTCTGGCGTAGCCTGCAGGTGGTTCTGGCATAGCCGGCAGGTGATTTTGGCGTGTCCGACAGGTGTTTCTTGTGAGTCGAGCAGGTGGCGCCCGCATGCTCTGCAGGTGATTCCGGAGTCTCCGCCACATGGTTCTGGCATATCTGAGTGGTGGTACTGGCATGCCCGGCAGGTGATCCCGGAGAGTCCTCCATGTGGTTCTGGCCTAGCCTGCAGGTGATTTTGGCGTGTCCAGCACGTGGATCCGGCATGCTCGTCAGGTGGTTCAGGCAGGTCCGGTAGGTGGTTCCGGTATGTCCGGGAGATGGTTCCGGCGTGTCTGGCACGTGGTTCCGGCACGTCTAACAGGTGGTTCAGGCATGTCCGGCAGGTGATTCCGGATTGTCCACCAAGTGGTTCTTGGGTAGCCGGCAGGTGATTCTGGCGTGTCCCACAGGTGGTTCCGACGATTCGAGCAGGTGCTTCCGGCTAGCTCGGCAGGTGCTTCTGGCGCCTCCGGCACGTGATTTTGGCACTGTTGAGAGGTGGGTCCGGCATTCCCGGCAGCTGATTCCAGAAAGTCCAGCAAGTGGTTCTGGCATAGCCAGCAGGGGATTTTTGCGTGTCCGGCAGGTGGGTCCTGCGAGTCGAGCAGGAGGTTCCTGCATGCACGGCACATGGTTCAGGCGTGTCCGGTAGGTGGTTCCGGCGTGTCCGGCAAGTGGTTCTGGCACGTCTGAGAGGTGGTTCCGGCATGCCCGGCAGGTGTTTCCCGAGTGTCTGCCGAGTGGTTCTTGCATAGCCAGCAGGTCATTTTGGCGTGTCCAGCAGGCGGTTCTGTGGAGTGGATCAGGAACTTCCGGCATTCTCGGCAGGTGCTTCCGCCGTCTCCGGCATGTGGTTGTGGCACCTCTGAGAGGTTGTTCCAGCATGCCCGGCAGGTGATTCTGAAGTGTTCACCAACTGGTTGTGGCGTTGCCGGCAGTTGATTTTGGCGTGTCCGGCAGGTGGTTCTGGCGAGTCGAGCAGGTGGCTCCGGCGTGCTCGGCAGGTGCTTCCAGTGTCATTGGCATGTGGTTCCGGCATGTCTGAGAGGTGGTTCCGGCATGCCCGGCAGGTGATTCCGGAGTGTTCGCCAAGTGGTTGTGGCGTAGCCGGCAGGTGATTTTGGCGTGACCGGCAGGTGGTTCTGTGGAGTGGCACAGGTGGTTCTGGCATGCTCAGCACGTGCTTCCAGCGTCTCCGGTATGTGGTTCTTGCACGTTTGAGAGGTGGTTCCGGCATGACCGGCATGTGATTCTGGAGTATGTGCCAAGTGGTTCTGGCGCAGCCGGAAGTTGATTTTGGCATGTGTGGCAGGTGGTTCTGGGGAGTGGATCAGGTGGTTCCGGCGTGCTCTGCAGGTGGTTCAGGCAGGTCTGGCAGGTGTTTGCAGTCTGTCCATGACGTGGTTCCAGCATGCTCGGAAGGTGATTCTGGAGTGTCCACCAAGTGGTTTTGGCGTAGCCGTCACGTGATTTTGGCGTGTCAGACAGGTGGTTCCGGCGTGTCCAGCAGGTGGTTCCGACAAGCTCGGCAGGTGCTTCCGGTCTCTCCGGCACGTGGTTGTGGCACGTCTGAGAGGTGGTTCTGGCATGCCCGGCAGGTGATTCCGTAGTGTCCGACATGTGGTTCTGGCACGTCTGAGAGGTGGTTCCGGCATGCCCTGCAGGTGATTCCATAGTGTCCGCCACGTGGTTCTGGCCTAGCCGGCAGGTGATTTTGGCATCTCCGGCAGGTGGTTTCGGCGAGTCGAGCAGGAGGTTCCGGAGTACTCAGCTGGTGCATCCAGTGTCTCTGGCACGTGGTTCTGGCACGTCTGAGAGGTGGTTCTGGCATGCCCGACAGGTGATTCTGGAGTGTCCGGCAAGTGGTTCTGGCATAGCTGGCAGGTGATTTTGGCATGTCCGGCAGGTGATTTTGACGTGTCCGGCAGGTGTTTCTGGCGAGCTGTTCAGGTGATTCCGGCGTTCTCGGCAGGTGATTCTGGCGTGTCCGGCAGGTGGTTCCGGTCTGTCCGGTAGTGGGTTCCGGCGTGTCCCGCACGTGGTTCTGGTACGTCTGAGAGGTGTTACTGGCATGCACGTCAGGTGATCCCGGAGAGTCCTCCAAGTGGTTCTGGCCTAGCCCGCAGGTGATTTTGGCGTGTCCAGCAGGTGGTTCTGGGGAGTGGATCATGTGGTTCCGGCACACTCAGCAGGTGGTACCGGCGTGTCCGGAACATGGTTCTGCCAAGTCTGAGAGGTGCTTCCGGCATGCCCGACAGGTGATTCCAGAGTGTCCGCCAAGTGGTTCTGGCGTACCCCGCAGGTGATTTTGGCGTGTCAGGTAGGTGGTTCCGGCGAGTCGAGCAGGTGGTTCCGGCGTGCTCGACAGGTGGTTCAGGCGGGTCTGGCAGGTAGCTTCGGTCTGTTCGGGGTGTGGTTCCGGCATCTCAGGCACATGGTTCTGGCATGTCTGAGAGGTGGTTCCGGCATGCCCGGCAGGTGATTCCAGAGTGTTCGCCAAGTGGCTCTGGCGTAACCGGCAGGTGATTTTCCATGTCCGGCGGTGGTTCCGGTGAGTCGAGCCGGTGGTTCCGGTCTGTCCGGAAGCTGGTTCTGGCGTGTCCAGCACGAGGTTCTGGCACGTCTGAGAGGTGGTTCCGGCATGCCCGACAGGTGATTCCGGAGTGTCCGCCAAGTGGTTCTGGCGTACCCGGCAGGTGATTTTGGCGTGTCCGGCAGGTGGGACCGGTGAGTCAAGCAGGTGGTTTTGGCGAGTGTTTCCATGTGTTTCCGGTCTGTCCGGGAGATGGTCCGGCCTGTCCGGCACGTGCTTCTGGCACTTCTGAGAGGTTGTGCTGGCATGCCTGGCAGGTGATTCTGGAGTGTCCGCCAACTGGTTCTGGCGTACCCGGCAGGTGATTTTGGCGTGTCCGGCAGGTGGTTCTGGCGAGTCGAGCAGGTTGCTCAGGCATGTTCAGCAGCTGCTTCCGGCGTGTCCGGCACGTGGTTCTGCTGTTTCTGAGAGCTGGTTCTGGCATGTCCAGCACATGATTCTGGAGTGTCCACCAAGTGGTTCTGGCTTACCCGGCAGGTGATTTTGGCGTGTCAGGGAGGTAGTTCCGGCGAGTCGAGCAGGTGGTTCCGGCGTGCTCGGCAGGTGTTTCAGGCGGGTCTGGCAGGTGGTTTCGGTCTGTTCTGGCTGTGGTTCCGGCATCTCAGGCACATGGTTCTGGCACGTGTGAGAGGTGGTTCCGGCCAGCCAGACGGGTGTTACCGGAGTGTCCACCAAGTGGTTCTGGCATAGCTGGCAGGTGATTTTGGCGTGACCGACAGGTGGTTCCAGCAAGCCCGGCAGGTGATTCCGAAGTGTTCCCCAACTGGTTGTGGCGTAGCCGGCAGTTGATTTTGGCGTGTCCGGCAGGTGGTTCTGGCGAGTCGAGCAGGTGGTTCCGGCGTGCTCGGCAGGTGCTTCCAGTGTCATTGGCATGTGGTTCTGGCATGTCTGAGAGGTGGTTCCGGCATGTCCGGCAGGTGATTCCGGATTGTTCGCCAAGTGGTTCTGGCATAGCCGGCAGGTGATTTTGCATGTCCGGCGGTGGTTCCGGCGAGTCGAGCCAGTGGTTCCAGCATGTCCGGCAGGTGGTTCCGGTCTGTCCGGCAGGTGGGTCTGGCGTGTCCGGCACGAGGTTCTCGCACGTCTGAGATGTGGTTCCATCATGCCCGACAGGTGATTCCGGAGTGTCCGCCAAGTGGTTCTGGCGTACCTGGCAGGTGAGTTTGGCGTGTCCGGCGGGTGGGACCGGTGAGTCAAGCAGGTGGTTCCGGCGTGTGTTTCCTGTGTTTCCGGTCTGTCCGGGAGATGGTTCCGGCCTGTGCGGCATGTGCTTCTGGCACTTCTGAGAGTTTGTGCTGGCATGTCCGGCAGGTGATTCTGGAGTGTCCGCCAAGTGGTTCTGGCGTAGCCGGCTGGTGATTTTGGCGTGTCCGGCAGGTGGTTCTGTGGAGTGGATCAGGAACTTCCGGCATTTTCGACTGGTGCTTCCGCCGTCTCCGGCATGTGTTTGTGGCATCTCTGAGAGGTGGTTCCAGCATGCCCGGCGGGTGATTCCGAAGTGTTCACCAACTGGTTATGGCGTAGCCGACAGTTGATTTTGACGTCTCCGGCAGGTGGTCTGGCGAGTCGAGCAGGTGGTTCCGGCGTGCTCGGCATGTGCTTCCGGTGTCATTGGCATGTGGTTCTGGCATGTCTGAGAGATGGTTCCGGCATGCCCAGCAGGTGATTCTGGAGTATTCGCCAAGTGGTTCTGGCGTAGCCGGCAGGTGATTTTGCATGTCCGGCGCTGGTTCCGGCGAGTCGAGCCGGTGGTTCCAGCGTGTCTGGCAGGTGGTTCCGGTCTGTCCGGCAGGTGGGTCTGGCGTGTCCGGCACGAGGTTCTCGCACGTCTGAGAGGTGGTTCCGGCATGCCCGACTGGTGATTCCGGAGTGTCCGCCAAGTGGTTCTGGCGTACCCGGCAGGTGAGTTTGGCGTGTCCGGCAGGTGGGACCGGTGAGTCAAGCAGGTGGTTCCGGCGAGTGTTTCCTGTGTTTCCGGTCTGTCCGGGAGATGGTTCCGGCCTGTCCGGCATGTGCTTCTGGCACTTCTGAGAGGTTGTGCTGGCATGTCCGGCAGGTGATTCTGGAGTGTCCGCCAAGTGGTTCTGGCGTACCAGGCAGGTGATTTTGGCGTGTCCGTCAGGTGGCTCTGGGGAGTGGATCAGTAACTTCCGGCATTCTCAGCAGGTGCTTCCGCCGTCTCCGGCATGTGTTTGCGGCACCTCTGTGATGTGGTTCCAGCATGCCCGGCAGGTGATTCCGGAGTGTCTGACAAGTGGTTGTGGCATAGCCGGCTGCTGATTCTGGCGTGTCCGGCAAGTGGTTCCGGTCTGTCCTGGAGGTGGTTCTGGAGTGTCTGCTGAGTGGTTCTGGCGTAGCCAGCAGGTGATTTTGGCGTGTCCAGCAGGTGGTTCTGGGGTGTGGAGCATGTGGTTCCGGCATACTCGGCAGGTGGTTCCGGCGTGTCCGGCACATGCTTCTGGCACGTCTGACAGGTGGTTCCGGCATGCCCGGCAGGTGATCCCGGAGAGTCCTCTAAGTGGTTCTGGCATACCCCGCAGGTGTTTCTGGTGTGTCCGGCAGGTGGCTCTGGTGAGTCGAGCAGGTGGTTCCGGCATGCTCGGCAGGTGGTTCAGGCAGGTCCGACAGGTGTTTCCAGTCTGTCCATGACGTGGTTCCCGCATGCCCGCAAGGTGATTCTGGAGTGTCCACCAAATGGTTTTTGCGTAGCTGGCATATGATTTTGGCCTGTCAGGCAGGTGGTTCTCGCATGTCCAGCAGGTGTTTCCGGCGAGCTCGGCAGGTGCTTCTGGTCTCTCCGGCACGTGGTTGTGTCACATCTGAGAGATGGTTCCTGCATGCCCGGCAGGTGATTCCGGAGTCTCCAGCATGTGGTTCTGGCAGCTCTGAGAGGTGATTCCGGCATGCCCGGCAGGTGCATCCAGTGTCTCTGGCACGTGGTTCTGGCACGTCTGAGAGGTAGTTCCGGCATGCCCGACAGGTGATCCCGGAGTGTCCAGCAAGTGGTTCTGGCATAGCCTGCAGGTGATTTTGATGTGTCCGGCAGGTGTTTCAGGTGAGCTGATCAGGTGGTTCCGGTGTTCTCTGCAGGTGATTCCGGCGTGTCCAGCCGGTGGTTCCGGTCTGTCCGGTAGTGGGTCCTGGCGTGTGCCGCACATGGTTCTGCTATGTCTGAGAGGTGGGGCCCGCATGCCCAGCAGGTGATTCCGGACTCTCCGCCACATGGTTCTGGCACATCTGAGTGGTGGTACTGGCATGCCCGGCAGGTGATCCCGGAGAGTCCTCCATGTGGTTCTGGCCTAGCCCGCAGGTGATTTTGGCGTGTCCAGCACGTGGATCCGGCATGCTCGTCAGGTGGTTCAGGCAGGTCCGGTAGGTGGTTCCGGTATGTCCGGGAGATGGTTCCGGCGTGTCTGGCACGTGGTTCCGGCACGTCTAACAGGTGGTTCAGGCATGTCCGGCAGGTGATTCCGGATTGTCCACCAAGTGGTTCTTGGGTAGCCGGCAGGTGATTCTGGCGTGTCCCACAGGTGGTTCCGACGATTCGAGCAGGTGCTTCCGGCTAGCTCGGCAGGTGCTTCTGGCGCCTCCGGCACGTGATTTTGGCACTGTTGAGAGGTGGGTCCGGCATTCCCGGCAGCTGATTCCAGAAAGTCCAGCAAGTGGTTCTGGCATAGCCAGCAGGGGATTTTTGCGTGTCCGGCAGGTGGGTCCTGCGAGTCGAGCAGGAGGTTCCTGCATGCACGGCACATGGTTCAGGCGTGTCCGGTAGGTGGTTCCGGCGTGTCCGGCAAGTGGTTCTGGCACGTCTGAGAGGTGGTTCCGGCATGCCCGGCAGGTGTTTCCCGAGTGTCTGCCGAGTGGTTCTTGCATAGCCAGCAGGTCATTTTGGCGTGTCCAGCAGGCGGTTCTGTGGAGTGGATCAGGAACTTCCGGCATTCTCGGCAGGTGCTTCCGCCGTCTCCGGCATGTGGTTGTGGCACCTCTGAGAGGTTGTTCCAGCATGCCCGGCAGGTGATTCTGAAGTGTTCACCAACTGGTTGTGGCGTTGCCGGCAGTTGATTTTGGCGTGTCCGGCAGGTGGTTCTGGCGAGTCGAGCAGGTGGCTCCGGCGTGCTCGGCAGGTGCTTCCAGTGTCATTGGCATGTGGTTCCGGCATGTCTGAGAGGTGGTTCCGGCATGCCCGACAGGTGATTCCAGAGTGTCCGCCAAGTGGTTCTGGCGTACCCCGCAGGTGATTTTGGCGTGTCCGGTAGGTGGTTCCGGCGAGTCGAGCAGGTGGTTCCGGCGTGCTCGACAGGTGGTTCAGGCGGGTCTGGCAGGTAGCTTCGGTCTGTTCGGGGTGTGGTTCCGGCATCTCAGGCACATGGTTCTGGCATGTCTGAGAGGTGGTTCCGGCATGCCCGGCAGGTGATTCCAGAGTGTTCGCCAAGTGGCTCTGGCGTAACCGGCAGGTGATTTTCCATGTCCGGCGGTGGTTCCGGTGAGTCGAGCCGGTGGTTCCGGTCTGTCCGGAAGCTGGTTCTGGCGTGTCCAGCACGAGGTTCTGGCACGTCTGAGAGGTGGTTCCGGCATGCCCGACAGGTGATTCCGGAGTGTCCGCCAAGTGGTTCTGGCGTACCCGGCAGGTGATTTTGGCGTGTCCGGCAGGTGGGACCGGTGAGTCAAGCAGGTGGTTTTGGCGAGTGTTTCCATGTGTTTCCGGTCTGTCCGGGAGATGGTCCGGCCTGTCCGGCACGTGCTTCTGGCACTTCTGAGAGGTTGTGCTGGCATGCCTGGCAGGTGATTCTGGAGTGTCCGCCAACTGGTTCTGGCGTACCCGGCAGGTGATTTTGGCGTGTCCGGCAGGTGGTTCTGGCGAGTCGAGCAGGTTGCTCAGGCATGTTCAGCAGCTGCTTCCGGCGTGTCCGGCACGTGGTTCTGCTGTTTCTGAGAGCTGGTTCTGGCATGTCCAGCACATGATTCTGGAGTGTCCACCAAGTGGTTCTGGCTTACCCGGCAGGTGATTTTGGCGTGTCAGGGAGGTAGTTCCGGCGAGTCGAGCAGGTGGTTCCGGCGTGCTCGGCAGGTGTTTCAGGCGGGTCTGGCAGGTGGTTTCGGTCTGTTCTGGCTGTGGTTCCGGCATCTCAGGCACATGGTTCTGGCACGTGTGAGAGGTGGTTCCGGCCAGCCAGACGGGTGTTACCGGAGTGTCCACCAAGTGGTTCTGGCATAGCTGGCAGGTGATTTTGGCGTGACCGACAGGTGGTTCCAGCAAGCCCGGCAGGTGATTCCGAAGTGTTCCCCAACTGGTTGTGGCGTAGCCGGCAGTTGATTTTGGCGTGTCCGGCAGGTGGTTCTGGCGAGTCGAGCAGGTGGTTCCGGCGTGCTCGGCAGGTGCTTCCAGTGTCATTGGCATGTGGTTCTGGCATGTCTGAGAGGTGGTTCCGGCATGTCCGGCAGGTGATTCCGGATTGTTCGCCAAGTGGTTCTGGCATAGCCGGCAGGTGATTTTGCATGTCCGGCGGTGGTTCCGGCGAGTCGAGCCAGTGGTTCCAGCATGTCCGGCAGGTGGTTCCGGTCTGTCCGGCAGGTGGGTCTGGCGTGTCCGGCATGAGGTTCTCGCACGTCTGAGATGTGGTTCCATCATGCCCGACAGGTGATTCCGGAGTGTCCGCCAAGTGGTTCTGGCGTACCTGGCAGGTGAGTTTGGCGTGTCCGGCGGGTGGGACCGGTGAGTCAAGCAGGTGGTTCCGGCGAGTGTTTCCTGTGTTTCCGGTCTGTCCGGGAGATGGTTCCGGCCTGTCCGGCATGTGCTTCTGGCACTTCTGAGAGTTTGTGCTGGCATGTCCGGCAGGTGATTCTGGAGTGTCCGCCAAGTGGTTCTGGCGTACCAGGCAGGTGATTTTGGCGTGTCCGTCAGGTGGCTCTGGGGAGTGGATCAGTAACTTCCGGCATTCTCGGCAGGTGCTTCCGCCGTCTCCGGCATGTGTTTGCGGCACCTCTGTGATGTGGTTCCAGCATGCCCGGCAGGTGATTCCGGAGTGTCTGACAAGTGGTTGTGGCATAGCCGGCTGCTGATTCTGGCGTGTCCGGCAAGTGGTTCCGGTCTGTCCTGGAGGTGGTTCTGGAGTGTCTGCTGAGTGGTTCTGGCGTAGCCAGCAGGTGATTTTGGCGTGTCCAGCAGGTGGTTCTGGGGTGTGGAGCATGTGGTTCCGGCATACTCGGCAGGTGGTTCCGGCGTGTCCGGCACATGCTTCTGGCACGTCTGACAGGTGGTTCCGGCATGCCCGGCAGGTGATCCCGGAGAGTCCTCTAAGTGGTTCTGGCATACCCCGCAGGTGTTTCTGGTGTGTCCGGCAGGTGGCTCTGGTGAGTCGAGCAGGTGGTTCCGGCATGCTCGGCAGGTGGTTCAGGCAGGTCCGACAGGTGTTTGCAGTCTGTCCATGACGTGGTTCCCGCATGCCCGCAAGGTGATTCTGGAGTGTCCACCAAGTGGTTTTTGCGTAGCTGGCATATGATTTTGGCCTGTCAGGCAGGTGGTTCTCGCATGTCCAGCAGGTGTTTCCGGCGAGCTCGGCAGGTGCTTCTGGTCTCTCCGGCACGTGGTTGTGTCACATCTGAGAGATGGTTCCTGCATGCCCGGCAGGTGATTCCGGAGTCTCCAGCATGTGGTTCTGGCACCTCTGAGAGGTGATTCCGGCATGCCCGGCAGGTGATTCTGGGGTCTCCGGCATGTGGTTCTGGCACCTCTGAGAGGTGGTTCCGGCATGCCTGGCAGGTGATTCCGGAGTGTCTGCCTAGTGGTTCTGGCGTAGCCGGCAGGTGGTTCTGGCATAGCCGGCAGGTGATTTTGGCGTGTCCGACAGGTGTTTCTTGTGAGTCGAGCAGGTGGCTCAGGCATGCTCTGGAGGTGCTTCCGGCGTCTCTGGCACGTGGTTCTGGTGTGTCTGAGAGCTGGTTCTGGTATGTCCGGCAGATGATTCCGGAGTGTCCACCAAGTGGTTCTGGTATACCTGGCAGGTGATTTTGGCGTGTCCGGCAGGTGGTTCCGGCATGCTCGGCAGGTGGTTCAGGCAGGTCCGGTAGGTGGTTCTGGTCTGTCCAGGAGTTGTTTCCGGCGTGTGCGGCACGTGGTTCCGGCACGTCTGACAGGTGGTTCTGGCATGTCCGGCAGGTGATTCCTGGTTGTCCACCAAGTGGTTCTGATGTAGCAGGCAGGTGATTTTGGTGTGTCCCACAGGTGGTTCCGATGATTCGAGAAGGTGCTGCCGGCTAGCTTGGCAGGTGCTTCTGGCGTCTCTGGCACTTGATTTTGGCAGATTTGAGAGGTGGTTCCGGCATGCCCGGCACGTGATTCCAGAGTCTGCGGCATGTGGTTCTTGCACATCTGAGCGGTGGTTCCGGCATGCCCTGCAGGTGATTCCGGAGTGTCCGGCAAGTGGTTCTGGCATAGCCGGCTGGTGATTTTGGCGTTTCCAGCAGGTGGCTCGAATGAGTCGAGCAGGTTGTTCCGGAGTGCTAAGCAGGTGTTTCAGGCGGGTCCTCCAGGAGGTTCCGGTCTGTCCATTAGGTGGTTCCGGCGTGTCCCACACGTGCTTCCGGCACGTCTGAGAGGTCGTTACGGCATGCCCAGCATGTGATTTCATAGATTGCGCCACGTGGTTCTGGCCTAGCCGGCAGGTGATTTTGGCATCTCCGGCAGGTGGTTCCGGCGAGTCGAGCAGGAGGTTCTGGCGTGCTTGGCAGGTGCATCCGGTGTCTCTGGCACGTGGTTCTGGCATGGCTGAGAGGTGGTTCTGGCATGCCCTGCATGTGATTCCGGAGTGTCCGGCAAGTGGTTCTGGCGTAGCCGGCAGGTGATTTTGGCGTGTCCGGCAGGTGGTTCTCTGGAGTGGCACAGGTGGTTCTGGCATGCTCGGCACGTGATTCCGGCGTCTCCAGTGTGTGGTTCTTGCACATTTGAGAGGTGGTTCCGGCACGACCGGCATGTGATTCCGGATTGTGTGCCAAGTGGTTATGGCGCAGCTGGCAGGGGATTTTGGCGTGTCCGTCAGGTGGTTCTGGGGAGTGGATCAGGTGGTTCCGGCATGCCCGGCATTTGAAGCCGGACTGTCAGCCACGTGCTTCTGGCATACCCAGCAGGTGATTTTGGCATGTCAGGTAGGTGGTTACGGTGAGTCGAGCAGTTGTTTCCGGCGTGCTCGGCAGATGGTTCCGGTGTGTCCGGCAGGTGCTTCCGGTCTGTCCGGTAGGTGGTTCCGGCGTTTACGGCACGTGGTTCTGGGACGTCTCAGAGGTGGATACGCATGCCCAACAGGTGATTCCGGACTGTCCGCCACATAGTTCTGGCACGTCTGAGAGGTGATTCCGGCATGCCCGGCAGGTCATCCCAGAGAGACCTCCAAGTGGTTCTGGCGTAGCCGGCAGGTGATTTTGGCGTGTGCGGCAGGTGGTTCCGGCGTGCTCGGCAGGTGGTTCAGGCATGGCCGCGAGGTGGTTCCAGTCTGTGCAGTACATGTTTCCAGCTTGTCCGGCACGTGGTTCTGGTACGTCTGAGAGGTGGTTCCGGCATGGCTGGCAGGTGATTCCGGACTGTCCCCCAGGTGGTTGTGGCATAGCCGGCAGTTGATTTAGGCCTGTCTGGCAGGTGGTTCCGGCGAGTCGAGCAGGTGGCTCCGGCATGTCCGGCACGTGCTTCTGGCACATCTGAGAGGTGGTTCTGGCATGACCAGCAGGTGATTGCGTAGTGTCCGGTAAGTCGTTCTGGTGTAGCTGGCAGTTCATTTTGGTGTGTCCGGCAGGTGGGTCCTGCCATTCAAGAAGGTAATTCCGGCATGCTTGGCAGGTGGTCCAGGCGTGTCCGGCAGGTGGTTCCAGTCTGTCCAGGATGTGGTTCCAGCATGTCCGGCATGCAGTTCTGGTACGTCTGAGAGGTGGTCCCTGCATGCCCGGCAGGTGATTCCGGACTGTCCGCCAGGTGGTTCTCTCATAGCCAGCAGTTATTTTGGCGGGTCCAGCAGGTGGTTCCGGCAAGTCGAGAAGGTGGTTCCGACGTGCTCGGCAGGTGGTTCAGGCGTGTCTGGCAGGTGGTTTCGGTCTGCTCGTGGTGTTGTTCCGGCATCTCAGGCAAATGGTTCTGGCACGTCTGAGAGGTGTTTCCGGCCAGCGCGACTGGTGTTTCCGGAGTGTCCGCCAAGTGGTTCTGGCGTCGTTGGCAGGTGATTTTGGCGTGACCGGCAGGTGGTTCCAGAAAGCCCGGCAGGTGATTCCGAAGTGTTCACCAAGTGGTTCTGGCGTAGCCGGCAGGTGATTTTTGCGTGTCCGGCAGTTGGTTCCGGCGTGCTCGGCAGGTGGTTCAGGCGTGGCCGCGTGGTGGTTCCAGTCTGTGCAGTACATGTTTCCAGCTTGTCCGGCATGTGGTTCTGGTACGTCTGAGAGGTGGTTCCGCCATGGCTGGCAGGTGATACCAGACTGTCCCCCAGGTGGTTGTGGCATAGCCGGCAGTTGATTTTGGCCTGTCTGGCAGGTGGTTCCAGCGAGTCGAGCAGGTGGCTCCGGTGTGCTCGGCAGGTGGTTCCGGCATGTCTGGCAGGTGGTTTCGGTCTGTGCGGTAGGTGTTTCCTGCGTGTCCGGCATGTGCTTCCGGCACGTCTGAGAGGTGCTTCCAGCATGTGCGGCAGGTGGTTCCGGTCTGTCCTGGAGGTGGTTCCCGCGTGTCTGGCACGTGCTTCTGGCACGTCTGAGAGGTTGTGCCATCATGCCCAAAACATTATTACGGCTTGTACGCAAAGTGGTTCTGACTTAGCAGGCAGGTGCTTCCGGCGTGTCCGGCAGGTGGTTCCCTTCTGTCCGGTAGGTGGTTCCCGCATGTCCGGCACGTGGTGCTGGCACGTCTGAGAGGTGATTCCTGCATGCCCGGCAGGTGAATCCGGAGTGTCCGCCAAGTGGTTCTGGCATAGCCGGCAGGTGATTTTGGCGTGTACATCAGGTGGTTCTGGCGAGTCGAGCAGGTGGTTCCGGTGTGCTCGGCAGGTGCTTCTGGTGTCACTGGCATGTGGTTCTGGCATGTCTGAGAGGTGGTTCCGGCATGCCCGGCAGCTGATTGCAGAGGGTCTGCCAAGTGGTTCTGGCATAGCCGGCAGGTGATTTTTGCGTGTCCGGCAGGTGGTTCTGTGGAGTGGCACAGGTGGTTCTGGCATGCTCGGCACGTGCTTCCGGCGTCTCCGTTGTGTGGTTCTTGCACGTTTGAGAGGTGGTTCCGGCATGACCGGCATGTGATTCCGGATTGTGTGCCAAGTGGTTCTGGCGCAGCAGGCAGGTGATTTTGGCGTGTCCGGTAGGTGGTTCTGGGGAGTGGATCAGGTGGTTCCGGCATGCCTGGCATTTGAACCCGGACTGTCAGCCACGTGCGTCTGGCATACCCGGCAGGTGATTTTGGCATGTCAGGTAGGTGGTTACGGTGAGTCGAGCAGTTGTTTCCGGCGTGCTCGGCAGATGGTTCCGGTGTGTCCGGCAGGTGCTTCCGGTCTGTCCAGTAGGTGGTTCCGGCGTTTACGGCACGTGGTTCTGGGACGTCTCAGAGGTGGATACGCATGCCCAACAGGTGATTCCGGACTGTCCGTCACATAGTTCTGGCACGTCTGAGAGGTGATTCCGGCATGCCCGGCAGGTCATCCTAGAGAGACCTCCAAGTGGTTCTGGCGTAGCCGGCAGGTGATTTTGGCGTGTGCGGCAGGTGGTTCCGGCGTGCTCGGCAGGTGGTTCAGGCATGGCCGCGAGGTGGTTCCAGTCTGTGCAGTACATGTTTCCAGCTTGTCCGGCACGTGGTTCTGGTACGTCTGAGAGGTGGTTCCGGCATGGCTGGCAGGTGATTCCGGACTGTCCCCCAGGTGGTTGTGGCATAGCCGGCAGTTGATTTAGGCCTGTCTGGCAGGTGGTTCCGGCGAGTCGAGCAGGTGGCTCCGGCATGTCCGGCACGTGCTTCTGGCACATCTGAGAGGTGGTTCTGGCATGACCAGCAGGTGATTGCGTAGTGTCCGGTAAGTCGTTCTGGTGTAGCTGGCAGTTCATTTTGGTGTGTCCGGCAGGTGGGTCCTGCCAGTCAAGAAGGTAATTCCGGCGTGCTTGGCAGGTGGTCCAGGCGTGTCCGGCAGGTGGTTCCAGTCTGTCCAGGATGTGGTTCCAGCATGTCCGGCATGCAGTTCTGGTACGTCTGAGAGGTGGTCCCTGCATGCCCGGCAGGTGATTCCGGACTGTCCGCCAGGTGGTTCTCTCATAGCCAGCAGTTATTTTGGCGTGTCCAGCAGGTGGTTCCGGCAAGTCGAGAAGGTGGTTCCGACGTGCTCGGCAGGTGGTTCAGGCGTGTCTGGCAGGTGGTTTCGGTCTGCTCGTGGTGTTGTTCCGGCATCTCAGGCAAATGGTTCTGGCACGTCTGAGAGGTGTTTCCGGCCAGCGCGACTGGTGTTTCCGGAGTGTCCGCCAAGTGGTTCTGGCGTCTTGGCAGGTGATTTTGGCGTGACCGGCAGGTGGTTCCAGAAAGCCCGGCAGGTGATTCCGAAGTGTTCACCAAGTGGTTCTGGCGTAGCCGGCAGGTGATTTTTGCGTGTCCGGCAGTTGGTTCCGGCGTGCTCGGCAGGTGGTTCAGGCGTGGCCGGGTGGTGGTTCCAGTCTGTGCAGTACATGTTTCCAGCTTGTCCGGCATGTGGTTCTGGTACGTCTGAGAGGTGGTTCCGCCATGGCTGGCAGGTGATACCAGACTGTCCCCCAGGTGGTTGTGGCATAGCCGGCAGTTGATTTTGGCCTGTCTGGCAGGTGGTTCCAGCGAGTCGAGCAGGTGGCTCCGGTGTGCTCGGCAGGTGGTTCCGGCATGTCTGGCAGGTGGTTTCGGTCTGTGCGGTAGGTGTTTCCTGCGCGTCCGGCATGTGCTTCCGGCACGTCTGAGAGGTGCTTCCAGCATGTGCGGCAGGTGGTTCCGGTCTGTCCTGGAGGTGGTTCCCGCGTGTCTGGCACGTGCTTCTGGCACGTCTGAGAGGTTGTGCCATCATGCCCAAAACATTATTACGGCTTGTACGCAAAGTGGTTCTGACTTAGCAGGCAGGTGCTTCCGGCGTGTCCGGCAGGTGGTTCCCTTCTGTCCGGTAGGTGGTTCCCGCATGTCCGGCACGTGGTGCTGGCACGTCTGAGAGGTGATTCCTGCATGCCCGGCAGGTGAATCCGGAGTGTCCGCCAAGTGGTTCTGGCATAGCCGGCAGGTGATTTTGGCGTGTACATCAGGTGGTTCTGGCGAGTCGAGCAGGTGGTTCCGGTGTGCTCGGCAGGTGCTTCTGGTGTCACTGGCATGTGGTTCTGGCATGTCTGAGAGGTGGTTCCGGCATGCCCGGCAGCTGATTGCAGAGGGTCTGCCAAGTGGTTCTGGCATAGCCGGCAGGTGATTTTTGCGTGTCCGGCAGGTGGTTCTGTGGAGTGGCACAGGTGGTTCTGGCATGCTCGGCACGTGCTTCCGGCGTCTCCGTTGTGTGGTTCTTGCACGTTTGAGAGGTGGTTCCGGCATGACCGGCATGTGATTCCGGATTGTGTGCCAAGTGGTTCTGGCGCAGCAGGCAGGTGATTTTGGCGTGTCCGGCAGGTGGTTCTGGGGAGTGGATCAGGTGGTTCCGGCATGCCTGGCATTTGAACCCGGACTGTCAGCCACGTGCGTCTGGCATACCCGGCAGGTGATTTTGGCGTGTCAGGTAGGTGGTCCCGGTGAGTCGAGCAGGTGGTTCCGGGGTGCTCGCCCGGTGGTTCAGGCGGGTCTGGCAGGTGTTTTCGGTCTGTTCGGGGTGTGGTTCTGGCATCTCAGGCACATGGTTCTGGCACGTCTGAGAGGTGGTTCCGGCCGCCCCGACAGGTGTTTCCGGAGTGTCCGCCAAGTGGTTCAGGCGTAGTTGGCAGGTGATTTTGGCGTGACCAGCAGGTGGTTCCAGCAAGGCCGGCAGGTGATTCCGAAGTGTTCCCCAAGTGGTTGTGGCGTAGCCGGCAGGTGATTTTTGCGTGTCCATCAGGTGGTTCTGGCGAGTCGAGCAGGTGGTTCCGGCGTGCTCGGCAGGTGCTTCCGGTGTCATTGGCATGTGGTTCTGGCATGTCTGAGAAGTGGTTCCGGCATGCCCGGCAGGTGATTGCAGAGTGTTCGCCAAGTGGTTCTGGCGTAGCCGGCAGGTGATTTTGCATGTCCGTCGGTGGTTCCGGCGAGTCGAGCCAGTTGTTCTGGCGTGTCCGGCAGGTGGTTTCGGTCTGTCCGGCAGGTGGTTCTGGGGTGTCCAGCACGAGGTTCTGGCACGTATGAGAGGTTGTGCCGTCATGCCCAAAACATTATTCCGGCTTGTATTCAAAGTGGTTCTGGCGTAGCCGGGAGGTGATTTTGGCGTGTCCGGCAGGTGGTTCCGGCGTGCTCAGTACGTGGTTCCAGTCTGTGCAGTACATGTTTCCAGCTTGTCCGGCAAGTGGTTCTGGTACGTCTGAGAGGTGGTTCCAGCTTGTTGGGCAGGTGGTTACGGTCTGTCCCGGAGGTGTTTCTGGCATGTCCGGAATGTGGTTCTGGCACGTCTGCGATGCGCTTCAGGCATGCCTGGCAGGTGATTCCTGGGTGTCCACCAAGTGGTTCTGGCATCACAAGCAGGTTATTTTGGCATGTCCAGCAGGTCTTTCCTGCTTTTTGGGCTCGTGGCTCTGGCTTGTAAGACAGGTGTTGGTGGCATTTCTGGCCCCTGGTTCTGACATACTCCGCAGGTGGTTTCACTGTTTCTGGCACCTGTTTGCGGCATATCCATCAGGTGTCTCCAATGTGTCTGGCATGTCGTTGTGCTGCGTTTGGAATCTGGTTCTGTCGTGTCTGTTGTGTGCAGCTGGCATGTTGAAGAGATGGTTCTGCAGTGTCAGAATTGTTGTTCCACTGTGTTCAGCAGGTGGTTATAGCTGGTTCTGGCATGCAACGTGGGTGCTTGTGGTGTACCAGTTGGGTCGTTCTGGCATGAATGTGTGGTTCTTTGAGAGTGTGCGGAGGGTGTTTTTGGCATGCCTCCCGGGGTTTTCTGGCATCTAAGGGGCATGATTCCTTTTTATGCGTCAGGTGAGTTGGTTCTCAACTTCCTAAAGAGATGGAAGGAAGATGGTCTGTGGCTTGTCGCCCCTTGAGGGGTGGAGCCAATGCATTGTGCATTCCGCGTCTAGAGCAATGGAGGGCAAAACTGAGAGGAAAGGGGCCTTTCTGACATAGGTGTTTTCTGACACTCTCTCCACCAGTGGTCAACTGTGGTTGGTGAAAAGCGTATTGTCTCTCTCCTGCTAAACACATGGTTGCACAATCATTTGGGACTCAGCCCAGTTGCTTAAGGGGAAGATGTAGGCAGCTTGTCTGAGCTGGGTTGGCAAGGTGGAAATGTGGCAGGAGCAGAAGTTCCAATTGGCGAGTTAAGGCCTGGGAAGAAATGCCATTTGAGCTGCCTTTGTATGAGAAGTTCCCAGTCTG
>NW_027228578.1:0-56578 GCF_037783145.1 Equus przewalskii | reverse complement strand
GCGCAACTCGCCCTTTGGAAAGAAGCCTGCACGTTGTGCCTTTCAGCTCTAGGGCAAAGTAGCACACCCAGAGCAGAAGTCCTACTTCAGCCAGATCAGGCCTGCAAAGAAACTGCGTTTCACAGGCCTTTGGAAGAGATGTTCCCGGTAGGCTGTAAGAGCACTGTGCAGAGCGAGTTGTTTCTTAGCTTCCCAAAGAGCTGGAAGCAAGATGCTGTGGGGCCCAACTCGCCCTTTGGAAAGAAGCCTGCACGTTGTGCCTTTCAGCTCTAGGGCAAAGTAGCACACCCAGAGCAGAAGTCCTACTTCAGCCAGATCAGGCCTGCAAAGAAACTGCGTTTCACAGGCCTTTGGAAGAGATGTTCCCGCTAGGCTGTAAGAGCACTGTGCAGAGCGAGTTGTTTCTTAGCTTCCCAAAGAGCTGGAAGCAAGATGCTGTGGGGCCCAACTCGCCCTTTGGAAAGAAGCCTGCACGTTGTGCCTTTCAGCTCTAGGGCAAAGTAGCACACCCAGAGCAGAAGTCCTACTTCAGCCAGATCAGGCCTGCAAAGAAACTGCGTTTCACAGGCCTTTGGAAGAGATGTTCCCGCTAGGCTGTAAGAGCACTGTGCAGAGCGAGTTGTTTCTTAGCTTCCCAAAGAGCTGGAAGCAAGATGCTGTGGGGCCCAACTCGCCCTTTGGAAAGAAGCCTGCACGTTGTGCCTTTCAGCTCTAGGGCAAAGTAGCACACCCAGAGCAGAAGTCCTACTTCAGCCAGATCAGGCCTGCAAAGAAACTGCGTTTCACAGGCCTTTGGAAGAGATGTTCCCGGTAGGCTGTAAGAGCACTGTGCAGAGCGAGTTGTTTCTTAGCTTCCCAAAGAGCTGGAAGCAAGATGCTGTGGGGCCCAACTCGCCCTTTGGAAAGAAGCCTGCACGTTGTGCCTTTCAGCTCTAGGGCAAAGTAGCACACCCAGAGCAGAAGTCCTACTTCAGCCAGATCAGGCCTGCAAAGAAACTGCGTTTCACAGGCCTTTGGAAGAGATGTTCCCGGTAGGCTGTAAGAGCACTGTGCAGAGCGAGTTGTTTCTTAGCTTCCCAAAGAGCTGGAAGCAAGATGCTGTGGGGCCCAACTCGCCCTTTGGAAAGAAGCCTGCACGTTGTGCCTTTCAGCTCTAGGGCAAAGTAGCACACCCAGAGCAGAAGTCCTACTTCAGCCAGATCAGGCCTGCAAAGAAACTGCGTTTCACAGGCCTTTGGAAGAGATGTTCCCGGTAGGCTGTAAGAGCACTGTGCAGAGCGAGTTGTTTCTTAGCTTCCCAAAGAGCTGGAAGCAAGATGCTGTGGGGCCCAACTCGCCCTTTGGAAAGAAGCCTGCACGTTGTGCCTTTCAGCTCTAGGGCAAAGTAGCACACCCAGAGCAGAAGTCCTACTTCAGCCAGATCAGGCCTGCAAAGAAACTGCGTTTCACAGGCCTTTGGAAGAGATGTTCCCGGTAGGCTGTAAGAGCACTGTGCAGAGCGAGTTGTTTCTTAGCTTCCCAAAGAGCTGGAAGCAAGATGCTGTGGGGCCCAACTCGCCCTTTGGAAAGAAGCCTGCACGTTGTGCCTTTCAGCTCTAGGGCAAAGTAGCACACCCAGAGCAGAAGTCCTACTTCAGCCAGATCAGGCCTGCAAAGAAACTGCGTTTCACAGGCCTTTGGAAGAGATGTTCCCGGTAGGCTGTAAGAGCACTGTGCAGAGCGAGTTGTTTCTTAGCTTCCCAAAGAGCTGGAAGCAAGATGCTGTGGGGCCCAACTCGCCCTTTGGAAAGAAGCCTGCACGTTGTGCCTTTCAGCTCTAGGGCAAAGTAGCACACCCAGAGCAGAAGTCCTACTTCAGCCAGATCAGGCCTGCAAAGAAACTGCGTTTCACAGGCCTTTGGAAGAGATGTTCCCGGTAGGCTGTAAGAGCACTGTGCAGAGCGAGTTGTTTCTTAGCTTCCCAAAGAGCTGGAAGCAAGATGCTGTGGGGCCCAACTCGCCCTTTGGAAAGAAGCCTGCACGTTGTGCCTTTCAGCTCTAGGGCAAAGTAGCACACCCAGAGCAGAAGTCCTACTTCAGCCAGATCAGGCCTGCAAAGAAACTGCGTTTCACAGGCCTTTGGAAGAGATGTTCCCGGTAGGCTGTAAGAGCACTGTGCAGAGCGAGTTGTTTCTTAGCTTCCCAAAGAGCTGGAAGCAAGATGCTGTGGGGCCCAACTCGCCCTTTGGAAAGAAGCCTGCACGTTGTGCCTTTCAGCTCTAGGGCAAAGTAGCACACCCAGAGCAGAAGTCCTACTTCAGCCAGATCAGGCCTGCAAAGAAACTGCGTTTCACAGGCCTTTGGAAGAGATGTTCCCGGTAGGCTGTAAGAGCACTGTGCAGAGCGAGTTGTTTCTTAGCTTCCCAAAGAGCTGGAAGCAAGATGCTGTGGGGCCCAACTCGCCCTTTGGAAAGAAGCCTGCACGTTGTGCCTTTCAGCTCTAGGGCAAAGTAGCACACCCAGAGCAGAAGTCCTACTTCAGCCAGATCAGGCCTGCAAAGAAACTGCGTTTCACAGGCCTTTGGAAGAGATGTTCCCACTAGGCTGTAAGAGCACTGTGCAGAGCGAGTTGTTTCTTAGCTTCCCAAAGAGCTGGAAGCAAGATGCTGTGGGGCCCAACTCGCCCTTTGGAAAGAAGCCTGCACGTTGTGCCTTTCAGCTCTAGGGCAAAGTAGCACACCCAGAGCAGAAGTCCTACTTCAGCCAGATCAGGCCTGCAAAGAAACTGCGTTTCACAGGCCTTTGGAAGAGATGTTCCCGGTAGGCTGTAAGAGCACTGTGCAGAGCGAGTTGTTTCTTAGCTTCCCAAAGAGCTGGAAGCAAGATGCTGTGGGGCCCAACTCGCCCTTTGGAAAGAAGCCTGCACGTTGTGCCTTTCAGCTCTAGGGCAAAGTAGCACACCCAGAGCAGAAGTCCTACTTCAGCCAGATCAGGCCTGCAAAGAAACTGCGTTTCACAGGCCTTTGGAAGAGATGTTCCCACTAGGCTGTAAGAGCACTGTGCAGAGCGAGTTGTTTCTTAGCTTCCCAAAGAGCTGGAAGCAAGATGCTGTGGGGCCCAACTCGCCCTTTGGAAAGAAGCCTGCACGTTGTGCCTTTCAGCTCTAGGGCAAAGTAGCACACCCAGAGCAGAAGTCCTACTTCAGCCAGATCAGGCCTGCAAAGAAACTGCGTTTCACAGGCCTTTGGAAGAGATGTTCCCGGTAGGCTGTAAGAGCACTGTGCAGAGCGAGTTGTTTCTTAGCTTCCCAAAGAGCTGGAAGCAAGATGCTGTGGGGCCCAACTCGCCCTTTGGAAAGAAGCCTGCACGTTGTGCCTTTCAGCTCTAGGGCAAAGTAGCACACCCAGAGCAGAAGTCCTACTTCAGCCAGATCAGGCCTGCAAAGAAACTGCGTTTCACAGGCCTTTGGAAGAGATGTTCCCGGTAGGCTGTAAGAGCACTGTGCAGAGCGAGTTGTTTCTTAGCTTCCCAAAGAGCTGGAAGCAAGATGCTGTGGGGCCCAACTCGCCCTTTGGAAAGAAGCCTGCACGTTGTGCCTTTCAGCTCTAGGGCAAAGTAGCACACCCAGAGCAGAAGTCCTACTTCAGCCAGATCAGGCCTGCAAAGAAACTGCGTTTCACAGGCCTTTGGAAGAGATGTTCCCGGTAGGCTGTAAGAGCACTGTGCAGAGCGAGTTGTTTCTTAGCTTCCCAAAGAGCTGGAAGCAAGATGCTGTGGGGCCCAACTCGCCCTTTGGAAAGAAGCCTGCACGTTGTGCCTTTCAGCTCTAGGGCAAAGTAGCACACCCAGAGCAGAAGTCCTACTTCAGCCAGATCAGGCCTGCAAAGAAACTGCGTTTCACAGGCCTTTGGAAGAGATGTTCCCGGTAGGCTGTAAGAGCACTGTGCAGAGCGAGTTGTTTCTTAGCTTCCCAAAGAGCTGGAAGCAAGATGCTGTGGGGCCCAACTCGCCCTTTGGAAAGAAGCCTGCACGTTGTGCCTTTCAGCTCTAGGGCAAAGTAGCACACCCAGAGCAGAAGTCCTACTTCAGCCAGATCAGGCCTGCAAAGAAACTGCGTTTCACAGGCCTTTGGAAGAGATGTTCCCGGTAGGCTGTAAGAGCACTGTGCAGAGCGAGTTGTTTCTTAGCTTCCCAAAGAGCTGGAAGCAAGATGCTGTGGGGCCCAACTCGCCCTTTGGAAAGAAGCCTGCACGTTGTGCCTTTCAGCTCTAGGGCAAAGTAGCACACCCAGAGCAGAAGTCCTACTTCAGCCAGATCAGGCCTGCAAAGAAACTGCGTTTCACAGGCCTTTGGAAGAGATGTTCCCGGTAGGCTGTAAGAGCACTGTGCAGAGCGAGTTGTTTCTTAGCTTCCCAAAGAGCTGGAAGCAAGATGCTGTGGGGCCCAACTCGCCCTTTGGAAAGAAGCCTGCACGTTGTGCCTTTCAGCTCTAGGGCAAAGTAGCACACCCAGAGCAGAAGTCCTACTTCAGCCAGATCAGGCCTGCAAAGAAACTGCGTTTCACAGGCCTTTGGAAGAGATGTTCCCACTAGGCTGTAAGAGCACTGTGCAGAGCGAGTTGTTTCTTAGCTTCCCAAAGAGCTGGAAGCAAGATGCTGTGGGGCCCAACTCGCCCTTTGGAAAGAAGCCTGCACGTTGTGCCTTTCAGCTCTAGGGCAAAGTAGCACACCCAGAGCAGAAGTCCTACTTCAGCCAGATCAGGCCTGCAAAGAAACTGCGTTTCACAGGCCTTTGGAAGAGATGTTCCCGGTAGGCTGTAAGAGCACTGTGCAGAGCGAGTTGTTTCTTAGCTTCCCAAAGAGCTGGAAGCAAGATGCTGTGGGGCCCAACTCGCCCTTTGGAAAGAAGCCTGCACGTTGTGCCTTTCAGCTCTAGGGCAAAGTAGCACACCCAGAGCAGAAGTCCTACTTCAGCCAGATCAGGCCTGCAAAGAAACTGCGTTTCACAGGCCTTTGGAAGAGATGTTCCCGGTAGGCTGTAAGAGCACTGTGCAGAGCGAGTTGTTTCTTAGCTTCCCAAAGAGCTGGAAGCAAGATGCTGTGGGGCCCAACTCGCCCTTTGGAAAGAAGCCTGCACGTTGTGCCTTTCAGCTCTAGGGCAAAGTAGCACACCCAGAGCAGAAGTCCTACTTCAGCCAGATCAGGCCTGCAAAGAAACTGCGTTTCACAGGCCTTTGGAAGAGATGTTCCCGGTAGGCTGTAAGAGCACTGTGCAGAGCGAGTTGTTTCTTAGCTTCCCAAAGAGCTGGAAGCAAGATGCTGTGGGGCCCAACTCGCCCTTTGGAAAGAAGCCTGCACGTTGTGCCTTTCAGCTCTAGGGCAAAGTAGCACACCCAGAGCAGAAGTCCTACTTCAGCCAGATCAGGCCTGCAAAGAAACTGCGTTTCACAGGCCTTTGGAAGAGATGTTCCCGGTAGGCTGTAAGAGCACTGTGCAGAGCGAGTTGTTTCTTAGCTTCCCAAAGAGCTGGAAGCAAGATGCTGTGGGGCCCAACTCGCCCTTTGGAAAGAAGCCTGCACGTTGTGCCTTTCAGCTCTAGGGCAAAGTAGCACACCCAGAGCAGAAGTCCTACTTCAGCCAGATCAGGCCTGCAAAGAAACTGCGTTTCACAGGCCTTTGGAAGAGATGTTCCCGGTAGGCTGTAAGAGCACTGTGCAGAGCGAGTTGTTTCTTAGCTTCCCAAAGAGCTGGAAGCAAGATGCTGTGGGGCCCAACTCGCCCTTTGGAAAGAAGCCTGCACGTTGTGCCTTTCAGCTCTAGGGCAAAGTAGCACACCCAGAGCAGAAGTCCTACTTCAGCCAGATCAGGCCTGCAAAGAAACTGCGTTTCACAGGCCTTTGGAAGAGATGTTCCCGGTAGGCTGTAAGAGCACTGTGCAGAGCGAGTTGTTTCTTAGCTTCCCAAAGAGCTGGAAGCAAGATGCTGTGGGGCCCAACTCGCCCTTTGGAAAGAAGCCTGCACGTTGTGCCTTTCAGCTCTAGGGCAAAGTAGCACACCCAGAGCAGAAGTCCTACTTCAGCCAGATCAGGCCTGCAAAGAAACTGCGTTTCACAGGCCTTTGGAAGAGATGTTCCCGGTAGGCTGTAAGAGCACTGTGCAGAGCGAGTTGTTTCTTAGCTTCCCAAAGAGCTGGAAGCAAGATGCTGTGGGGCCCAACTCGCCCTTTGGAAAGAAGCCTGCACGTTGTGCCTTTCAGCTCTAGGGCAAAGTAGCACACCCAGAGCAGAAGTCCTACTTCAGCCAGATCAGGCCTGCAAAGAAACTGCGTTTCACAGGCCTTTGGAAGAGATGTTCCCGGTAGGCTGTAAGAGCACTGTGCAGAGCGAGTTGTTTCTTAGCTTCCCAAAGAGCTGGAAGCAAGATGCTGTGGGGCCCAACTCGCCCTTTGGAAAGAAGCCTGCACGTTGTGCCTTTCAGCTCTAGGGCAAAGTAGCACACCCAGAGCAGAAGTCCTACTTCAGCCAGATCAGGCCTGCAAAGAAACTGCGTTTCACAGGCCTTTGGAAGAGATGTTCCCGCTAGGCTGTAAGAGCACTGTGCAGAGCGAGTTGTTTCTTAGCTTCCCAAAGAGCTGGAAGCAAGATGCTGTGGGGCCCAACTCGCCCTTTGGAAAGAAGCCTGCACGTTGTGCCTTTCAGCTCTAGGGCAAAGTAGCACACCCAGAGCAGAAGTCCTACTTCAGCCAGATCAGGCCTGCAAAGAAACTGCGTTTCACAGGCCTTTGGAAGAGATGTTCCCGGTAGGCTGTAAGAGCACTGTGCAGAGCGAGTTGTTTCTTAGCTTCCCAAAGAGCTGGAAGCAAGATGCTGTGGGGCCCAACTCGCCCTTTGGAAAGAAGCCTGCACGTTGTGCCTTTCAGCTCTAGGGCAAAGTAGCACACCCAGAGCAGAAGTCCTACTTCAGCCAGATCAGGCCTGCAAAGAAACTGCGTTTCACAGGCCTTTGGAAGAGATGTTCCCGGTAGGCTGTAAGAGCACTGTGCAGAGCGAGTTGTTTCTTAGCTTCCCAAAGAGCTGGAAGCAAGATGCTGTGGGGCCCAACTCGCCCTTTGGAAAGAAGCCTGCACGTTGTGCCTTTCAGCTCTAGGGCAAAGTAGCACACCCAGAGCAGAAGTCCTACTTCAGCCAGATCAGGCCTGCAAAGAAACTGCGTTTCACAGGCCTTTGGAAGAGATGTTCCCGGTAGGCTGTAAGAGCACTGTGCAGAGCGAGTTGTTTCTTAGCTTCCCAAAGAGCTGGAAGCAAGATGCTGTGGGGCCCAACTCGCCCTTTGGAAAGAAGCCTGCACGTTGTGCCTTTCAGCTCTAGGGCAAAGTAGCACACCCAGAGCAGAAGTCCTACTTCAGCCAGATCAGGCCTGCAAAGAAACTGCGTTTCACAGGCCTTTGGAAGAGATGTTCCCGGTAGGCTGTAAGAGCACTGTGCAGAGCGAGTTGTTTCTTAGCTTCCCAAAGAGCTGGAAGCAAGATGCTGTGGGGCCCAACTCGCCCTTTGGAAAGAAGCCTGCACGTTGTGCCTTTCAGCTCTAGGGCAAAGTAGCACACCCAGAGCAGAAGTCCTACTTCAGCCAGATCAGGCCTGCAAAGAAACTGCGTTTCACAGGCCTTTGGAAGAGATGTTCCCGGTAGGCTGTAAGAGCACTGTGCAGAGCGAGTTGTTTCTTAGCTTCCCAAAGAGCTGGAAGCAAGATGCTGTGGGGCCCAACTCGCCCTTTGGAAAGAAGCCTGCACGTTGTGCCTTTCAGCTCTAGGGCAAAGTATCACACCCAGAGCAGAAGTCCTACTTCAGCCAGATCAGGCCTGCAAAGAAACTGCGTTTCACAGGCCTTTGGAAGAGATGTTCCCGGTAGGCTGTAAGAGCACTGTGCAGAGCGAGTTGTTTCTTAGCTTCCCAAAGAGCTGGAAGCAAGATGCTGTGGGGCCCAACTCGCCCTTTGGAAAGAAGCCTGCACGTTGTGCCTTTCAGCTCTAGGGCAAAGTAGCACACCCAGAGCAGAAGTCCTACTTCAGCCAGATCAGGCCTGCAAAGAAACTGCGTTTCACAGGCCTTTGGAAGAGATGTTCCCGGTAGGCTGTAAGAGCACTGTGCAGAGCGAGTTGTTTCTTAGCTTCCCAAAGAGCTGGAAGCAAGATGCTGTGGGGCCCAACTCGCCCTTTGGAAAGAAGCCTGCACGTTGTGCCTTTCAGCTCTAGGGCAAAGTAGCACACCCAGAGCAGAAGTCCTACTTCAGCCAGATCAGGCCTGCAAAGAAACTGCGTTTCACAGGCCTTTGGATGAGATGTTCCCGGTAGGCTGTAAGAGCACTGTGCAGAGCGAGTTGTTTCTTAGCTTCCCAAAGAGCTGGAAGCAAGATGCTGTGGGGCCCAACTCGCCCTTTGGAAAGAAGCCTGCACGTTGTGCCTTTCAGCTCTAGGGCAAAGTAGCACACCCAGAGCAGAAGTCCTACTTCAGCCAGATCAGGCCTGCAAAGAAACTGCGTTTCACAGGCCTTTGGAAGAGATGTTCCCACTAGGCTGTAAGAGCACTGTGCAGAGCGAGTTGTTTCTTAGCTTCCCAAAGAGCTGGAAGCAAGATGCTGTGGGGCCCAACTCTCCCCTTTGGAAAGAAGCCTGCACGTTGTGCCTTTCAGCTCTAGGGCAATGTAGCACACCCAGAGCAGAAGTCCTACTTCAGCCTGATCAGGCCTGCAAAGAAACTGCGTTTCACAGGCCTTTGGAAGAGATGTTCCCGGTAGGCTGTAAGAGCACTGTGCAGAGCGAGTTGTTTCTTAGCTTCCCAAAGAGCTGGAAGCAAGATGCTGTGGGGCCCAACTCGCCCTTTGGAAAGAAGCCTGCACGTTGTGCCTTTCAGCTCTAGGGCAATGTAGCACACCCAGAGCAGAAGTCCTACTTCAGCCAGATCAGGCCTGCAAAGAAACTGCGTTTCACAGGCCTTTGGATGAGATGTTCCCGGTAGGCTGTAGGAGCACTGTGCAGAGCGAGTTGTTTCTTAGCATCCCAAAGAGCTGGAAGCATGATGCTGTGGGGCCCAACTCGCCCTTACGAAAGAAGCCTGCACGTTGTGCCTTTCAGCTCTAGGGCAATGTAGCACTCCCAGAGCAGAAGTCCTACTTCAGCCAGATCAGGCCTGCAAAGAAACTGCGTTTCACAGGCCTTTGGAAGAGGTGTTCCCGGTGGGCTGTAAGAGCACTGAGCAGAGCGAGTTGTTTCTTAGCTTCCCAAAGAGCTGGAAGCAAGATGCTTGGGGCCCAACTCGCCTTTTGTAAAGAAGCCGGCACGGTGTGCCTTTCAGCTCTAGGGCAAAGTAGCACACCCAGAGCAGAAGTCCTACTTCAGCCAGATCAGGCCTGCAAAGAAACTGCGTTTCACAGGCCTTTGGAAGAGATGTTCCCGGTAGGCTGTAAGAGCACTGTGCAGAGCGAGTTGTTTCTTAGCTTCCTAAAGAGCTGGAAGAAAGATGCTGTTGGGCGCAACTCGCCCTTTGGAAAGAAGCCTGCACGGTGTGCCTTTCAGCTCTAGGGCAATGTAGCACACCCAGAGCAGAAGTCCTACTTCAGCCAGATCAGGCCTGCAAAGAAACTGCGTTTCACAGGCCTTTGGAACAGATGTTCCCGGTAGGCTGTAAGAGCACTGTGCAGAGCGAGTTGTTTCTTAGCTTCCTAAAGAGCTGGAAGAAAGATACTGTGGGGCGCAACTCGCCCTTTGGAAAGAAGCCTGCACGTTGTGCATTTCAGCTCTAGGGCAATGTAGCACACCCAGAGCAGAAGTCCTACTTCAGCCAGATCAGGCCTGCAAAGAAACTGCGTTTCACAGGCCTTTGGAAGAGATGTTCCCGGTAGGCTGTAAGAGCACTGTGCAGAGCGAGTTGTTTCTTAGCTTCCTAAAGAGCTGGAAGAAAGATGCTGTGGGGCCCAACTCGCCCTTTGGAAAGAAGCCTGCACGTTGTGCCTTTCAGCTCTAGGGCAAAGTTTCACACCCAGAGCAGAAGTCCTACTTCAGCCAGATCAGGCCTGCAAAGAAACTGCGTTTCACAGGCCTTTGGAAGAGATGTTCCCACTAGGCTGTAAGAGCACTGTGCAGAGCGAGTTGTTTCTTAGCTTCCCAAAGAGCTGGAAGCAAGATGCTGTGAGGCCCAACTCGCCCTTTGGAAAGAAGCCTGCACGGTGTGCCTTTCAGCTGTAGGGCAAAGTAGCACACCCAGAGCAGAAGTCCTACTTCAGCCAGATCAGGCCTGCAAAGAAACTGCGTTTCACAGGCCTTTGGAAGAGATGTTCCCGGTAGGCTGTAGGAGCACTGTGCAGAGCGAGTTGTTTCTTAGATTCCCAAAGAGCTGGAAGCAAGATGCTGTGGGGCCCAACTCGCCCTTTGGAAAGAAGCCTGCACGGTGTGCCTTTCAGCTCTAGGGCAAAGTAGCACACCCAGAGCAGAAGTCCTACTTCAGCCAGATCAGGCCTGCAAAGAAACTGCGTTTCACAGGCCTTTGGAAGAGATGTTCCCGGTAGGCTGTAAGAGCACTGTGCAGAGCGAGTTGTTTCTTAGCTTCCCAAAGAGCTGGAAGCAAGATGCTGTGGGGCCCAACTCGCCCTTTGGAAAGAAGCCTGCACGGTGTTCCTTTCAGCTCTAGGGCAATGTAGCACACCCAGAGCAGAAGTCCTACTTCAGCCAGATCAAGCCTGCAAAGAAACTGCGTTTCACAGGCCTTTGGAACAGATGTTCCCGGTAGGCTGTAAGAGCACTGTGCAGAGCGAGTTGTTTCTTAGCTTCCCAAAGAGCTGGAAGCAAGATGCTGAGGGGCCCAACTCGCCCTTTGGAAAGAAGCCTGCACGTTGTGCCTTTCAGCTCTAGGGCAAAGTTTCACACCCAGAGCAGAAGTCCTACTTCAGCCAGATCAGGCCTGCAAAGAAATTGCGTTTCACAGGCCTTTGGAAGAGATGTTCCCGGTAGGCTGTAAGAGCACCGTGCAGAGCGAGTTGTTTCTTAGCTTCCCAAAGAGCTGGAAGCAAGATGCTGTGGGGCCCAACTCGCCCTCTGGAAAGAAGCCTGCACGTTGTGCCTTTCAGCTCTAGGGCAAAGTAGCACACCCAGAGCAGAAGTCCTACTTCAGCCAGATCAGGCCTGCAAAGAAACTGCGTTTCACAGGCCTTTGGAAGAGATGCTCCCGGTAGGCTGTAAGAGCACTGTGCAGAGCGAGTTGTTTCTTAGCTTCCCAAAGAGCTGAAAGCAAGATGCTGTGGGGCCCAACTCGCCGTGTGGAAGGAAGCCTGCACGGTGTGCCTTTCAGCTCTAGGGCAAATTAGCACACCCAGAGCAGATGTCCTACTTCAGCCAGATCAGGCCTGCAAAGAGACTGCGTTTCACAGGCCTTTGGAAGAGATGTTCCCGGTAGGCTGTAAGAGCACTGAGCAGAGCGAGTTGTTTCTTAGCTTCCCAAAGAGCTGGAAGCAAGATGCTGTGGGGCCCAACTCGCCCTTTGGAAAGAAGCCTGCACGGTGTTCCTTTCAGCTCTAGGGCAATGTAGCCCACCCAGAGCAGAAGTCCTACTTCAGCCAGATCAGGCCTGCAAAGAAACTGCGTTTCACAGGCCTTTGGAAGAGATGTTCCCACTAGGCTGTAAGAGCACTGTGCAGAGCGAGTTATTTCTTAGCTTCCCAAAGAGCTGGAAGCAAGATGCTGTGAGGGCCAACTCGCTCTTTGGAAAGAAGCCTGCAAGGTGTGCCGTTCAGCTCTAGGGCTAAGTAGCACACCCAGAGCAGAAGTCCTACTTCAGCCAGATCAGTCCTGCAAACAAACTGCGTTTCACAGGCCTTTGGGAGAGATGTTGCCGGTAGGCTGTATGAGCACTGTGCAGAGCGAGTTGTTTCTTAGCTTCCCAAAGAGCTGGAAGCAAGATGCTGTGGGGCGCAACTCGCCCCTTGGAAAGAAGACTGCACGTTGTGCCTTTCAGCTCTAGGGCAATGTAGCCCAGCCAGAGCAGAAGTCCTACTTCAGCCAGATCAGGCCTGCAAAGAAAGTGCGTTTCACAGGCCTTTTTAAGAGATGTTCCCGGTAGGCTGTAAGAGCACTGAGCAGAGCGAGTTGTTTCTTAGCTTCCCAAAGAGCTGGAAACAAGATGCTTTGGGGCCCAACTTGCCCTTTGGAAAGAAGCCTGCGTGGTGTGCCTTTCAGCTCTAGGGCAATGTAGCCCACCCAGAGCAGAAGTCCTACTTCAGCCAGATCAGGCCTGCAAAGAAACTGCGTTTCACAGGCCTTTGGAAGAGATGTTCCCGGTAGGCTGTAAGAGCACTGTGCAGAGCGAGTTGTTTCTTAGCTTCCCAAAGAGCTGGAAGAAAGATGCTGTGGGGCGCAACTCGCCCTTTGGAAAGAAGCCTGCACGGTGTGAATTTCAGCTCTAGGGCAATGTAGTACACCCAGAGCAGAAGTCCTACTTCAGCCAGATCAAGCCTGCAAAGAAACTGCGTTTCACAGGCCTTTGGAACAGATGTTCCCGGTAGGCTGTAAGAGCACTGTGCAGAGCGAGTTGTTTCTTAGCTTCCCAAAGAGCTGGAAGCAAGATGCTGTGGGGCCCAACTCGCCCTTTGGAAAGAAGCCTGCACGTTGTGCCTTTCAGCTCTAGGGCAAAGTTTCACACCCAGAGCAGAAGTCCTACTTCAGCCAGATCAGGCCTGCAAAGAAACTGCGTTTCACAGGCCTTTGGAAGAGATGTTCCCGGTAGGCTGTAAGAGCACTGTGCAGAGCGAGTTGTTTCTTAGCTTTCCAAAGAGCTGGAAGCAACATGCTGTGGGGAGCAACTCGCCCTCTGGAAAGAAGACTGCACGTTGTGCCTTTCAGCTTTAGGGCAAAGTAGCACACCCAGAGCAGAAGTCCTACTTCAGCCAGATCAGGCCTGCAAAGAAACTGCGTTTCACAGGCCTTTGGAAGAGATGTTCCCGGTTGGCTGTAAGAGCACTGTGCAGAGCGAGTTGTTTCTTAGCTTCCCAAAGAGCTGGAAGCAAGATGCTGTGGGGCCCAACTCGCCGTGTGGAAAGAAGCCTGCACGTTGTGCCTTTCAGCTCTACGGCAAAGTAGCACACCCAGAGCAGAAGTCCTACTTCAGCCAGATCAGGCCTGCAAAGAAACTGCGTTTCACAGGCCTTTGGATGAGATGTTCCCGGTAGGCTGTAGGGGCACTGTGCAGAGCGAGTTGTTTCTTAGCATCCCAAAGAGCTGGAAGCAAGATGCTGTGGGGCCCAACTCGCCCTTTGGAAAGAAGCCTGCATGGTGTGCCTTTCAGCTCTAGGGCAATGTAGCCCACCCAGAGCAGAAGTCCAACTTCAGCCAGATCAGGCCTGCAAAGAAACTGCGTTTCACAGGCCTTTGGAAGAGATGTTCCCACTAGGCTGTAAGAGCACTGTGCAGAGCGAGTTGTTTCTTAGCTTCCCAAAGAGCTGGAAGCAAGATGCTGTGAGGCCCAACTCGCCGTTTGGAAAGAAGCCTGCACGGTGTGCCTTTCAGCTGTAGGGCAAAGCAGCACACCCAGAGCAGAAGTCCTACTTCAGCCAGATCAGGCCTGCAAAGAAACTGCGTTTCACAGGCCTTTGGAAGAGATGTTCCCGGTAGGCTGTAGGAGCACTGTGCAGAGCGAGTTGTTTCTTAGCTTCCCAAAGAGCTGGAAGCAAGATGCTGTGGGGCCCAACTCTCCCCTTTGAAAGAAGACTGCACGTTGTGCCTTTCAGCTCTAGGGCAATGTAGCCCACCCAGAGCAGAAGTCCTACTTCAGCCTGATCAGGCTTGCAAAGAAACTGCGTTTCACATGCCTTTGGAAGAGATGTTCCCGGTAGGCTGTAAGAGTACTGTGCAGAGCGAGTTGTTTCTTAGCTTCCCAAAGAGCTGGAAGCAAGATGGTGTGGGTCCCAACTCGCCCTTTGGAAAGAAGCCTGCACGGTGTGCCTTTCAGCTCTAGGGCAATGTAGCCCACCCAGAGCAGAAGTCCTACTTCAGCCAGATCAGGCGTGCAAAGAAACTGCGTTTCACAGGCCTTTGGATGAGATGTTCCCGGTAGGCTGTAGGAGCACTGTGCAGAGCGAGATGTTTCTTAGCATCCCAAAGAGCTGGAAGCATGATGCTGTGGGGCCCAACTCGCCCTTACGAAAGAAGCCTGCACGGTGTTCCTTTCAGCTCTAGGGCAATGTAGCACTCCCAGAGCAGAAGTCCTACTTCAGCCAGATCAGGCCTGCAAAGAAACTGCGTTTCACAGGCCTTTGGAAGAGGTGTTCCCGGTGGGCTGTAAGAGCACTGAGCAGAGCGAGTTGTTTCTTAGCTTCCCAAAGAGCTGGAAGCAAGATTCTTGGGGCCCAACTCGCCTTTTGTAAAGAAGCCGGCACGGTGTGCCTTTCAGCTCTAGGGCAAAGTAGCACACCCAGAGCAGAAGTCCTACTTCAGCCAGATCAGGCCTGCAAAGAAACTGCGTTTCACAGGCCTTTGGAAGAGATGTTCCCGGTAGGCTGTAAGAGCACTGTGCAGAGCGAGTTGTTTCTTAGCTTCCTAAAGAGCTGGAAGAAAGATGCTGTTGGGCGCAACTCGCCCTTTGGAAAGAAGCCTGCACGGTGTGCCTTTCAGCTCTAGGGCAATGTAGCACACCCAGAGCAGAAGTCCTACTTCAGCCAGATCAAGCCTGCAAAGAAACTGCGTTTCACAGGCCTTTGGAACAGATGTTCCCGGTAGGCTGTAAGAGCACTGTGCAGAGCGAGTTGTTTCTTAGCTTCCTAAAGAGCTGGAAGAAAGATACTGTGGGGCGCAACTCGCCCTTTGGAAAGAAGCCTGCACGGTGTGCATTTCAGCTCTAGGGCTATGTAGCACACCCAGAGCAGAAGTCCTACTTCAGCCAGATCAAGCCTGCAAAGAAACTGCGTTTCACAGGCCTTTGGAACAGATGTTCCCGGTAGGCTGTAAGAGCACTGTGCAGAGCGAGTTGTTTCTTAGCTTCCTAAAGAGCTGGAAGAAAGATGCTGTGGGGCCCAACTCGCCCTTTGGAAAGAAGCCTGCACGTTGTGCCTTTCAGCTCTAGGGCAAAGTTTCACACCCAGAGCAGAAGTCCTACTTCAGCCAGATCAGGCCTGCAAAGAAACTGCGTTTCACAGTCCTTTGGAGGAGATGTTCCCACTAGGCTGTAAGAGCACTGTGCAGAGCGAGTTGTTTCTTAGCTTCCCAAAGAGCTGGAAGCAAGATGCTGTGAGGCCCAACTCGCCCTTTGGAAAGAAGCCTGCACGGTGTGCCTTTCAGCTGTAGGGCAAAGTAGCACACCCAGAGCAGAAGTCCTACTTCAGCCAGATCAGGCCTGCAAAGAAACTGCGTTTCACAGGCCTTTGGAAGAGATGTTCCCGGTAGGCTGTAGGAGCACTGTGCAGAGCGAGTTGTTTCTTAGATTCCCAAAGAGCTGGAAGCAAGATGCTGTGGGGCCCAACTCGCCCTTTGGAAAGAAGCCTGCACGGTGTGCCTTTCAGCTCTAGGGCAAAGTAGCACACCCAGAGCAGAAGTCGTACTTCAGCCAGATCAGGCCTGCAAAGAAACTGCGTTTCACAGGCCTTTGGAAGAGATGTTCCCGGTAGGCTGTAAGAGCACTGTGCAGAGCGAGTTGTTTCTTAGCTTCCCAAAGAGCTGGAAGCAAGATGCTGTGGGGCCCAACTCGCCCTTTGGAAAGAAGCCTGCACGGTGTTCCTTTCAGCTCTAGGGCAATGTAGCACACCCAGAGCAGAAGTCCTACTTCAGCCAGATCAAGCCTGCAAAGAAACTGCGTTTCACAGGCCTTTGGAACAGATGTTCCCGGTAGGCTGTAAGAGCACTGTGCAGAGCGAGTTGTTTCTTAGCTTCCCAAAGAGCTGGAAGCAAGATGCTGAGGGGCCCAACTCGCCCTTTGGAAAGAAGCCTGCACGTTGTGCCTTTCAGCTCTAGGGCAAAGTTTCACACCCAGAGCAGAAGTCCTACTTCAGCCAGATCAGGCCTGCAAAGAAATTGCGTTTCACAGGCCTTTGGAAGAGATGTTCCCGGTAGGCTGTAAGAGCACCGTGCAGAGCGAGTTGTTTCTTAGCTTCCCAAAGAGCTGGAAGCAAGATGCTGTGGGGCCCAACTCGCCCTCTGGAAAGAAGCCTGCACGTTGTGCCTTTCAGCTCTAGGGCAAAGTAGCACACCCAGAGCAGAAGTCCTACTTCAGCCAGATCAGGCCTGCAAAGAAACTGCGTTTCACAGGCCTTTGGAAGAGATGCTCCCGGTAGGCTGTAAGAGCACTGTGCAGAGCGAGTTGTTTCTTAGCTTCCCAAAGAGCTGAAAGCAAGATGCTGTGGGGCCCAACTCGCCGTGTGGAAGGAAGCCTGCACGGTGTGACTTTCAGCTCTAGGGCAATGTAGCACACCCAGAGCAGAAGTCCTACTTCAGCCAGATCAGGCCTGCAAAGAAACTGCGTTTCACAGGCCTTTGGAAGAGATTTTCCCGGTAAGCTGTAAGAGCACTGTGCAGAGCGAGTTGTTTCTTAGCTTCCCAAAGAGCTGGAAGCAAGATGCTGTGGGGCCCAACTCGCCCTCTGTAAAGAAGCCTGCACGGTGTGCCTTTCAGCTCAAGGGCAATGTAGCACACCAAGAGCAGAAGTCCTACTTCAGCCAGATCAGGCCTGCAAAGAAACTGCGTTTCACAGGCCTTTGGAAGAGATGTTCCCGGTAGGCTGTAAGAGCACTGTGCAGAGCGAGTTGTTTCTTAGCTTCTCAAAGAGCTGGAAGCAAGATGCTGTGGGGCCCAACTCGCCCCTTGGAAAGAAGCCAGCACGTTGTGCCTTTCTGCTCTAGGGCAATGTAGCACACCCAGAGCAGAAGACCTACTTCAGCCAGATCAGGCCTGCAAAGAAACTGTGTTTCACAGGCCTTTGGAAGAAATGTTCCCACTAGGCTGTAAGAGCACTGTGCAGAGCGAGTTGTTTCTTAGCTTCCCAAAGAGCTGGAAGCAAGTTGGTGTGGGGTCAACTCGCCCTTTGGAAAGAAGCCTGCACTTTGTGCCTTTCAGCTCTACGGCAATGTAGCCCACCCAGAGCAGAAGTCCTACTTCAGCCAGATCAGGCCTGCAAAGAAACTGCGTTTCACAGGCCTTTGGAAGAGATGTTCCCGGTAGGCTGTAAGAGCACTGAGCAGAGCGAGTTGTTTCTTAGCTTCCCAAAGTGCTGGAAGCAAGATTCTGTGGGGCCCAACTTGCCCTTTGGAAAGAAGCCTGCGCGGTGTGCCTTTCAGCTCTAGGGCAATGTAGCCCACCCAGAGCAGAAGTCCTACTTCAGCCAGATCAGGCCTGCAAAGAAACTGCGTTTCACAGGCCTTTGGAAGAGATGTTCCCACTAGGCTGTAAGAGCACTGTGCAGAGCGAGTTGTTTCTTAGCTTCCCAAAGAGCTGGAAGCAAGATGCTGTGAGGCCCAACTCGCCCTTTGGAAAGAAGCCTGCAAGGTGTGCCTTTCAGCTCTAGGGCAAAGTAGCACACCCAGAGCAGAAGTCCTACTTCAGCCAGATCAAGCATGCAAAGAAACTGCGTTTCACAGGCCTTTGTAAGAGATGTTCCCGGTAGGCTGTAGGAGCACTGTGCAGAGCGAGTTGTTTCTTTGCTTCCCAAAGAGCTGGAAGCAAGATGCTGTGGGGCCCAACTCGCCCCTTGGAAAGAAGACTGCACGTTGTGCCTTTCAGCTCTAGGGCAATGTAGCCCAGCCAGAGCAGAAGTCCTACTTCAGCCAGATCAGGCCTGCAAAGAAACTGCGTTTCACAGGCCTTTGGAAGAGGTGTTCCCGGTAGGCTGTAAGAGCACTGAGCAGAGCGAGTTGTTTCTTAGCTTCCCAAAGAGCTGGAAGCAAGATGCTTGGGGCCCAACTCGCCTTTTGGAAAGAAGCCTGCACGGTGTGCCTTTCAGCTCTAGGGCAAAGTAGCACACCCAGAGCAGAAGTCCTACTTCAGCCAGATCAGGCCTGCAAAGAAACTGCGTTTCACAGGCCTTTGGAAGAGATGTTCCCGGTAGGCTGTATGAGCACTGTGTAGAGCGAGTTGTTTCTTAGCTTCCTAAAGAGCTGGAAGAAAGATGCTATGGGGCGCAACTCGCCCTTTGGAAAGAAGCCTGCACGGTGTGCCTTTCAGCTCTAGGGCAATGTAGCACACCCAGAGCAGAAGTCCTACTTCAGCCAGATCAAGCCTGCAAAGAAACTGCGTTTCACAGGCCTTTGGAACAGATGTTCCCGGTAGGCTGTAAGAGCACTGTGCAGAGCGAGTTGTTTCTTAGCTTCCTAAAGAGCTCGAAGAAAGATGCTGTGGGGCGCAACTCGCCCTTTGGAAAGAAGCCTGCACGGTGTGCCTTTCAGCTCTAGGGCAATGTAGCACAACCCGAGCAGAAGTCCTACTTCAGCCAGATCAAGCCTGCAAAGAAACTGCGTTTCACAGGCCTTTGGAAGAGATGTTCCCGGTAGGCTGTAAGAGCACTGTGCAGAGCGAGTTGTTTCTTAGCTTCCCAAAGAGCTGGAAGCAAGATGCTGTGGGGCCCAACTCGCCCTTTGGAAAGAAGCCTGCACGTTGTGCCTTTCAGCTCTAGGGCAAAGTTTCACACCCAGAGCAGAAGTCCTACTTCAGCCAGATCAGGCCTGCAAAGAAACTGCGTTTCACAGGCCTTTGGAAGAGATGTTCCCGGTAGGCTGTAAGAGCACTGTGCAGAGCGAGTTGTTTCTTAGCTTTCCAAAGAGCTGGAAGCAACATGCTGTGGGGCCCAACTCGCCCTCTGGAAAGAAGCCTGCACGTTGTGCCTTTCAGCTCTAGGGCAAAGTAGCACACCCAGAGCAGAAGTCCTACTTCAGCCAGATCAGGCCTGCAAAGAAACTGCGTTTCACAGGCCTTTGGAAGAGATGTTCCCGGTTGGCTGTAAGAGCACTGTGCAGAGCGAGTTGTTTCTTAGCTTCCCAAAGAGCTGGAAGCAAGATGCTGTGGGGCCCAACTCGCCCTGTGGAAAGAAGCCTGCACGGTGTGCCTTTCAGCTCTAGGGCAATGTAGCACACCCAGAGCAGAAGTCCTACTTCAGCCAGATCAGGCCTGCAAAGAAACTGCGTTTCACAGGCCTTTGCAAGAGATGTTCCCGGTAGGCTGTAAGAGCACTGTGCAGAGCGAGTTGTTTCTTAGCTTCCCAAAGAGCTGGAAGCAAGATGCTGTGGGGCCCAACTCGCCCTCTGGAAAAAGCCTGCATGGTGTGCCTTTCAGCTCTAGGGCAATGTAGCCCACCCAGAGCAGAAGTCCAATTCAGCCAGATCAGGCCTGCAAAGAAACTGCGTTTCACAGGCCTTTGGAAGAGATGTTCCCACTAGGCTGTAAGAGCACTGTGCAGAGCGAGTTGTTTCTTAGCTTCCCAAAGAGCTGGAAGCAAGATGCTGTGAGGCCCATCTCGCCCTTTGGAAAGAAGCCTGCACGGTGTGCCTTTCAGCTGTAGGGCAAAGTAGCACACCCAGAGCAGAAGTCCTACTTCAGCCAGATCAGGCCTGCAAAGAAACTGCGTTTCACAGGCCTTTGGAAGAGATGTTCCCGGTAGGCTGTAGGAGCACTGTGCAGAGCGAGTTGTTTCTTAGCTTCCCAAAGAGCTGGAAGCAAGATGCTGTGAGGCCCAACTCGCCCTTTGGAAAGAAGCCTGCACGGTGTGCCTTTCAGCTCTAGGGCAAATTAGCACACCCAGAGCAGATGTCCTACTTCAGCCAGATCAGGCCTGCAAAGAGACTGCGTTTCACAGGCCTTTGGAAGAGATGTTCCCGGTAGGCTGTAAGAGCACTGAGCAGAGCGAGTTGTTTCTTAGCTTCCCAAAGAGCTGGAAGCAAGATGCTGTGGGGCCCAACTTGCCCTTTGGAAAGAAGCCTGCGCGGTGTTCCTTTCAGCTCTAGGGCAATGTAGCCCACCCAGAGCAGAAGTCCTACTTCAGCCAGATCAGGCCTGCAAAGAAACTGCGTTTCACAGGCCTTTGGAAGAGATGTTCCCACTAGGCTGTAAGAGCACTGTGCAGAGCGAGTTATTTCTTAGCTTCCCAAAGAGCTGGAAGCAAGATGCTGTGAGGCCCAACTCGCCCTTTGGAAAGAAGCCTGCAAGGTGTGCCGTTCAGCTCTAGGGCAAAGTAGCACACCCAGAGCAGAAGTCCTACTTCAGCCAGATCAGGCCTGCAAAGAAACTGGGTTTCACAGGCCTTTGGAAGACATCTTCCCGGTAGGCTGTAAGAGCACTGTGCAGAGCGAGTTGTTTCTTAGCTTGCCAAAGAGCTGGAAGCAAGATGCTGTGGGGCCCAACTCGCCCCTTGGAAAGAAGCCTGCACGGTGTGCCTTTCAGCTGTAGGGCAATGAGGCCCACCCAGAGCAGAAGTCCTACTTCAGCCTGATCAGGCTTGCAAAGAAACTGCGTTTCACAGGCCATTGGAAGAGATGCTCCCACTAGGCTGTAAGAGCACTGTGCAGAGCGAGTTGTTTCTTAGCTTCCCAAAGAGCTGGAAGCAAGATGCTGTGAGGCCCAACTCGCCCTTTGGAAAGAAGCCTGCACGGTGTGCCTTTCAGCTCTAGGGCAATGTAGCACACCCAGAGCAGAAGTCCTACTTCAGCCAGATCAAGCCTGCAAAGAAACTGCGTTTCACAGGCCTTTGGAACAGATGTTCCCGGTAGGCTGTAAGAGCACTGTGCAGAGCGAGTTGTTTCTTAGCTTCCCAAAGAGCTGGAAGCAAGATGCTGTGGGGCCCAACTCGCCCTTTGGAAAGAAGCCTGCACGTTGTGCCTTTCAGCTCTAGGGCAAAGTTTCACACCCAGAGCAGAAGTCCTTCTTCAGCCAGATCAGGCCTGCAAAGAAAGTGCGTTTCACAGGCCTTTGGAAGAGATGTTCCCGGTAGGCTGTAAGAGCACTGTGCAGAGCGGGTTGTTTCTTAGCTTCCCAAAGAGCTGGAAGCAAGATGCTGTGGGGCCCAACTCGCCCTCTGGAAAGAAGCCTGCACGTTGTGCCTTTCAGCTCTAGGGCAAAGTAGCGCACCTAGAGCAGAAGTCCTACTTCAGCCAGATCAGGCCTGCAAAGAAACTGCGTTTCACAGGCCTTTGGAAGAGATGCTCCCGGTAGGCTGTAAGAGCACTGTGCAGAGCGAGTTGTTTCTTAGCTTCCTAAAGAGCTGGAAGAAAGATGCTGTGGGGCCCAACTCGCCCTTTGGAAAGAAGCCTGCACGGTGTGCCTTTCAGCTCTACGGCAATGTAGCACACCCAGAGCAGAAGTCCTACTTCAGCCAGATCAGGCCTGCAAAGAAACTGCGTTTCACAGGCCTTTGGATGAGATGTTCCCGGTAGGCTGTAAGAGCACTGTGCAGAGCGAGTTGTTTCTTAGCTTCCCAAAGAGCTGGAAGCAAGATGCTGTGGGGCCCAACTCGCCCTTTGGAAACAAGCCTGCACGGTGTGCCTTTCAGCTCTAGGGCTAAGTAGCACACCCAGAGCAGAAGTCCTACTTCAGCCAGATCAGGCCTGCAAACAAACTGCGTTTCACAGACCTTTGGAAGAGATGTTCCCGGTAGGCTGTAAGAGCACTGTGCAGAGCGAGTTGTTTCTTAGCTTCCCAAAGAGCTGGAAGCAAGATGCTACAGGGCCCAACTCGCCCCTTGGAAAGAAGACTGCACGTTGTGCCTTTCAGCTCTACGGCAATGTAGCCCACCCAGAGCAGAAGTCCTACTTCAGCCAGATCAGGCCTGCAAAGAAACTGCGTTTCACAGGCCTTTGGAAGAGATGTTCCCGGTAGGCTGTAAGAGCACTGAGCAGAGCGAGTTGTTTCTTAGCTTCCCAAAGTGCTGGAAGCAAGATTCTGTGGGGCCCAACTTGCCCTTTGGAAAGAAGCCTGCACGGTGTGCCTTTCAGCTCTAGGGCAATGTAGCCCACACAGAGCAGAAGTCCTACTTCAGCCAGATCAGGCCTGCAAAGAAACTGCGTTTCACAGGCCTTTGGAAGAGATGTTCCCACTAGGCTGTAAGAGCACTGTGCAGAGCGAGTTGTTTCTTAGCTTCCCAAAGAGCTGGAAGCAAGATGCTGTGAGGCCCAACTCGCCCTTTGGAAAGAAGCCTGCACGGTGTGCCTTTCAGCTCTAGGGCAAAGTAGCACACCCAGAGCAGAAGTCCTACTTCAGCCAGATCAGGCCTGCAAAGAAACTGCGTTTCACAGGCCTTTGGAAGAGATGTTCCCGGTAGGCTGTAGGAGCACTGTGCAGAGCGAGTTGTTTCTTAGCTTCCTAAAGAGCTCGAAGAAAGATGCTGTGGGGCGCAACTCGCCCTTTGGAAAGAAGCCTGCACGGTGTGCCTTTCAGCTCTAGGGCAATGTAGCACAACCCGAGCAGAAGTCCTACTTCAGCCAGATCAAGCCTGCAAAGAAACTGCGTTTCACAGGCCTTTGGAAGAGATGTTCCCGGTAGGCTGTAAGAGCACTGTGCAGAGCGAGTTGTTTCTTAGCTTCCCAAAGAGCTGGAAGCAAGATGCTGTGGGGCCCAACTCGCCCTTTGGAAAGAAGCCTGCACGTTGTGCCTTTCAGCTCTAGGGCAAAGTTTCACACCCAGAGCAGAAGTCCTACTTCAGCCAGATCAGGCCTGCAACGAAACTGCGTTTCACAGGCCTTTGGAAGAGATGTTCCCGGTAGGCTGTAAGAGCACTGTGCAGAGCGAGTTGTTTCTTAGCTTTCCAAAGAGCTGGAAGCAACATGCTGTGGGGCCCAACTCGCCCTCTGGAAAGAAGCCTGCACGTTGTGCCTTTCAGCTCTAGGGCAAAGTAGCACACCCAGAGCAGAAGTCCTACTTCAGCCAGATCAGGCCTGCAAAGAAACTGCGTTTCACAGGCCTTTGGAAGAGATGTTCCCGTTTGGCTGTAAGAGCACTGTGCAGAGCGAGTTGTTTCTTAGCTTCCCAAAGAGCTGGAAGCAAGATGCTGTGGGGCCCAAATCGCCGTGTGGAAAGAAGCCTGCACGGTGTGCCTTTCAGCTCTAGGGCAATGTAGCACACCCAGAGCAGAAGTCCTACTTCAGCCAGATCAGGCCTGCAAAGAAACTGCGTTTCACAGGCCTTTGCAAGAGATGTTCCCGGTAGGCTGTAAGAGCACTGTGCAGAGCGAGTTGTTTCTTAGCTTCCCAAAGAGCTGGAAGCAAGATGCTGTGGGGCCCAACTCGCCCTCTGGAAAAAAGCCTGCATGGTGTGCCTTTCAGCTCTAGGGCAATGTAGCCCACCCAGAGCAGAAGTCCAATTCAGCCAGATCAGGCCTGCAAAGAAACTGCGTTTCACAGGCCTTTGGAAGAGATGTTCCCACTAGGCTGTAAGAGCACTGTGCAGATCGAGTTGTTTCTTAGCTTCCCAAAGAGCTGGAAGCAAGATGCTGTGAGGCCCATCTCGCCCTTTGGAAAGAAGCCTGCACGGTGTGCCTTTCAGCTCTAGGGCAAAGTAGCACACCCAGAGCAGAAGTCCTACTTCAGCCAGATCAGGCCTGCAAAGAAACTGCGTTTCACAGGCCTTTGGAAGAGATGTTGCCGGTAGGCTGTAAGAGCACTGTGCAGAGCGAGTTGTTTCTTAGCTTCCCAAAGAGCTGGAAGCAAGATGCTGTGGGGCCCAACTCGCCCTTTGGAAAGAAGACTGCACGTTGTGCCTTTCAGCTCTAGGGCAATGTAGCCCACCCAGAGCAGAAGTCCTACTTCAGCCAGATCAGGCCTGCAAAGAAAGTGCGTTTCACAGGCCTTTGGAAGAGATGTTCCCGGTAGGCTGTAAGAGCACTGAGCAGAGCGAGTTGTTTCTTAGCTTCCCAAAGAGCTGGAAGCAAGATGCTGTGGGGCCCAACTCGCCCTTTGGAAAGAAGCCTGCACGGTGTGCCTTTCAGCTCTAGGGCAATGTAGCACACCCAGAGCAGAAGTCCTACTTCAGCCAGATCAGGCCTGCAAAGAAACTGCGTTTCACAGGCCTTTGGAAGAGATGTTCCCGGTAGGCTGTAAGAGCACTGTGTAGAGCGAGTTGTTTCTTAGCTTTCCAAAGAGCTGGAAGCAAGATGCTGTGGGGACCAACTCGCCCTCTGGAAAGAAGCCTGCACGTTGTGCCTTTCAGCTCTAGGGCAAAGTAGCACACCCAGAGCAGAAGTCCTACTTCAGCCAGATCAGGCCTGCAAAGAAACTGCGTTTCACAGGCCTTTGGAAGAGATGTTCCCGGTAGGCTGTAAGAGCACTGTGCAGAGCGAGTTGTTTCTTAGCTTCCCAAAGAGCTGGAAGCAAGATGCTGTGGGGCCCAACTCGCCGTTTGGAAAGAAGCCTGCACGGTGTGCCTTTCAGCTCTACGGCAAAGTAGCACACCCAGAGCAGAAGTCCTACTTCAGCCAGATCAGGCCTGCAAAGAAACTGCGTTTCACAGGCCTTTGGATGAGATGTTCCCGGTAGGCTGTAGGAGCACTGTGCAGAGCGAGTTGTTTCTTAGCTTCCCAAAGAGCTGGAAGCAAGATGCTGTGGGGCCCAACTCGCCCTCTGGAAAGAAGCCTGCATGGTGTGCCTTTCAGCTCTAGGGCAATGTAGCCCACCCAGAGCAGAAGTCCAACTTCAGCCAGATCAGGCCTGCAAAGAAACTGCGTTTCACAGGCCTTTGGAAGAGATGTTCCCGGTAGGCTGTAGGAGCACTGTGCAGAGCGAGTTGTTTCTTAGCTTCCCAAAGAGCTGGAAGCAAGATGCTGTGGGGCCCAACTCGCCCTTTGGAAAGAAGCCTGCACGTTGTGCCTTTCAGCTCTAGGGCAAAGTAGCACACCCAGAGCAGAAGTCGTACTTCAGCCAGATCAGGCCTGCAAAGAAACTGCGTTTCACAGGCCTTTGGAAGAGATGTTCCCGGTAGGCTGTAAGAGCACTGTGCAGAGCGAGTTGTTTCTTAGCTTCCCAAAGAGCTGGAAGCAAGATGCTGTGGGGCCCAACTCGCCCTTTTGAAAGAAGACTGCACGTTGTGCCTTTCAGCTCTAGGGCAATGTAGCACACCCAGAGCAGAAGTCCTACTTTAGCCAGATCAGGCCTGCAAAGAAACTGCGTTTCACAGGCCTTTGGAAGAGATGTTCCCACTAGGCTGTAATAGCACCGTGCAGAGCGAGTTGTTTCTTAGCTTCCCAAAGAGCTGGAAGCAAGATTCTGTGGGGCCCAACTCGCCTTTTGGAAAGAAGCCTGCACGGTGTGCCTTTCAGCTCTAGGGCAAAGTAGCACACCCAGAGCAGAAGTCCTACTTCAGCCAGATCAGGCCTGCAAAGAAACTGCGTTTCACAGGCCTTTGGAAGAGATGTTCCCGGTAGGCTGTAAGAGCACTGTGCAGAGCGAGTTGTTTCTTAGCTTCCCAAAGAGCTGGAAGCAAGATGCTGTGGGGACCAACTCGCCCTCTGGAAAGAAGCCTGCACGTTGTGCCTTTCAGCTCTAGGGCAATGTAGCACACCCAGAGCAGAAGTCCTACTTCAGCCAGATGAGGCCTGCAAAGAAACTGCGTTTCACAGGCCTTTGGAAGAGATGTTCCCGGTAGGCTGTATGAGCACTGTGCAGAGCGAGTTGTTTCTTAGCTTCCCAAAGAGCTGGAAGCAAGATGCTGTGGGGCCCAACTCGCCCCTTTGAAAGAAGACTGCACGTTGTGCCTTTCAGCTCTAGGGCAATGTAGCACACCCAGAGCAGAAGTCCTACTTCAGCCAGATCAGGCCTGCAAAGAAACTGCGTTTCACAGGCCTTTGGAAGAGATGTTCCCGGTAGGCTGTAAGAGCACTGTGCAGAGCGAGTTGTTTCTTAGCTTCCCAAAGAGCTGGAAGCAAGATGCTGTGGGTCCCAACTCGCCCTTTGGAAAGAAGCCTGCACGTTGTGCCTTTCAGCTCTAGGGCAATGTAGCACACCCAGAGCAGAAGTCCTACTTCAGCCAGATCAGGCCTGCAAAGAAACTGCGTTTCACAGGCCTTTGGATGAGATGTTCCCGGTAGGCTGTAGGAGCACTGTGCAGAGCGAGATGTTTCTTAGCTTCCCAAAGAGCTGGAAGCAAGATGCTGTGGGGCCCAACTCGCCCTTAGGAAAGAAGCCTGCACGGTGTGCCTTTCAGCTCTAGGGCAATGTAGCACACCCAGAGCAGAAGTCCTACTTCAGCCAGATCAGGCCTGCAAAGAAACTGCGTTTCACAGGCCTTTGGAAGAGATGTTCCCGGTAGGCTGTAAGAGCACTGTGCAGAGCGAGTTGTTTCTTAGCTTCCCAAAGAGCTGGAAGCAAGATGCTGTGGGGCCCAACTCGCCTTTTGGAAAGAAGCCTGCACGTTGTGCCTTTCAGCTCTAGGGCAAAGTAGCACACCCAGAGCAGAAGTCCTACTTCAGCCAGATCAGGCCTGCAAAGAAACTGCGTTTCACAGGCCTTTGGAAGAGATGTTCCCGGTAGGCTGTAAGAGCACTGTGCAGAGCGAGTTGTTTCTTAGCTTCCTAAAGAGCTGGAAGAAAGATGCTGTGGGGCGCAACTCGCCCTTTGGAAAGAAGCCTGCACGTTGTGCCTTTCAGCTCTAGGGCAAAGTAGCACACCCAGAGCAGAAGTCCTACTTCAGCCAGATCAGGCCTGCAAAGAAACTGCGTTTCACAGGCCTTTGGAAGAGATGTTCCCGGTAGGCTGTAAGAGCACTGTGCAGAGCGAGTTGTTTCTTAGCTTCCTAAAGAGCTGGAAGAAAGATACTGTGGGGCGCAACTCGCCCTTTGGAAAGAAGCCTGCACGTTGTGCATTTCAGCTCTAGGGCAATGTAGCACACCCAGAGCAGAAGTCCTACTTCAGCCAGATCAGGCCTGCAAAGAAACTGCGTTTCACAGGCCTTTGGAAGAGATGTTCCCGGTAGGCTGTAAGAGCACTGTGCAGAGCGAGTTGTTTCTTAGCTTCCTAAAGAGCTGGAAGCAAGATGCTGTGGGGCCCAACTCGCCCTTTGGAAAGAAGCCTGCACGTTGTGCCTTTCAGCTCTAGGGCAAAGTTGCACACCCAGAGCAGAAGTCCTACTTCAGCCAGATCAGGCCTGCAAAGAAACTGCGTTTCACAGTCCTTTGGAGGAGATGTTCCCACTAGGCTGTAAGAGCACTGTGCAGAGCGAGTTGTTTCTTAGCTTCCCAAAGAGCTGGAAGCAAGATGCTGTGGGGCCCAACTCGCCCTTTGGAAAGAAGCCTGCACGTTGTGCCTTTCAGCTCTAGGGCAAAGTAGCACACCCAGAGCAGAAGTCCTACTTCAGCCAGATCAGGCCTGCAAAGAAACTGCGTTTCACAGGCCTTTGGAAGAGATGTTCCCGGTAGGCTGTAGGAGCACTGTGCAGAGCGAGTTGTTTCTTAGATTCCCAAAGAGCTGGAAGCAAGATGCTGTGGGGCCCAACTCGCCCTTTGGAAAGAAGCCTGCACGTTGTGCCTTTCAGCTCTAGGGCAAAGTAGCACACCCAGAGCAGAAGTCGTACTTCAGCCAGATCAGGCCTGCAAAGAAACTGCGTTTCACAGGCCTTTGGAAGAGATGTTCCCACTAGGCTGTAAGAGCACTGTGCAGAGCGAGTTGTTTCTTAGCTTCCCAAAGAGCTGGAAGCAAGATGCTGTGGGGCCCAACTCGCCCTTTGGAAAGAAGCCTGCACGTTGTTCCTTTCAGCTCTAGGGCAATGTAGCACACCCAGAGCAGAAGTCCTACTTCAGCCAGATCAGGCCTGCAAAGAAACTGCGTTTCACAGGCCTTTGGAAGAGATGTTCCCGGTAGGCTGTAAGAGCACTGTGCAGAGCGAGTTGTTTCTTAGCTTCCCAAAGAGCTGGAAGCAAGATGCTGTGGGGCCCAACTCGCCCTTTGGAAAGAAGCCTGCACGTTGTGCCTTTCAGCTCTAGGGCAAAGTTTCACACCCAGAGCAGAAGTCCTACTTCAGCCAGATCAGGCCTGCAAAGAAATTGCGTTTCACAGGCCTTTGGAAGAGATGTTCCCGGTAGGCTGTAAGAGCACTGTGCAGAGCGAGTTGTTTCTTAGCTTCCCAAAGAGCTGGAAGCAAGATGCTGTGGGGCCCAACTCGCCCCTTGGAAAGAAGCCTGCACGTTGTGCCTTTCAGCTCTAGGGCAATGTAGCCCACCCAGAGCAGAAGTCCTACTTCAGCCTGATCAGGCCTGCAAAGAAACTGCGTTTCACAGGCCTTTGGAAGAGATGTTCCAATTGGCTGTAAGAGCACTGTGCAGAGCGAGTTGTTTCTTAGCTTCCCAAAGAGCTGGAAGCAAGATGCTGTGGGGCCCAACTCGCCCTCTGGAAAGAAGCCTGCACGTTGTGCCTTTCAGCTCTAGGGCAAAGTAGCACACCCAGAGCAGAAGTCCTACTTCAGCCAGATCAGGCCTGCAAAGAAACTGCGTTTCACAGGCCTTTGGAAGAGATGTTCCCGGTAGGCTGTAAGAGCACTGTGCAGAGCGAGTTGTTTCTTAGCTTCCCAAAGAGCTGGAAGCAAGATGCTGTGGGGCCCAACTCGCCCTGTGGAAAGAAGCCTGCACGGTGTGCCTTTCAGCTCTAGGGCAAAGTAGCACACCCAGAGCAGAAGTCCTACTTCAGCCAGATCAGGCCTGCAAAGAAACTGCGTTTCACAGGCCTTTGGAAGAGATGTTCCCGGTAGGCTGTAGGAGCACTGTGCAGAGCGAGTTGTTTCTTAGCTTCCCAAAGAGCTGGAAGCAAGATGCTGTGGGGCCCAACTCGCCCTTTGGAAAGAAGCCTGCACGTTGTGCCTTTCAGCTCTAGGGCAAAGTAGCACACCCAGAGCAGAAGTCCTACTTCAGCCAGATCAGGCCTGCAAAGAAACTGCGTTTCACAGGCCTTTGGAAGAGATGTTCCCGGTAGGCTGTAAGAGCACTGTGCAGAGCGAGTTGTTTCTTAGCTTCCCAAAGAGCTGGAAGCAAGATGCTGTGGGGCCCAAGTCGCCCTGTGTAAAGAAGCCTGCACGTTGTGCCTTTCAGCTCTAGGGCAATGTAGCACACCAAGAGCAGAAGTCCTACTTCAGCCAGATCAGGCCTGCAAAGAAACTGCGTTTCACAGGCCTTTGGAAGAGATGTTCCCGGTAGGCTGTAAGAGCACTGTGCAGAGCGAGTTGTTTCTTAGCTTCCCAAAGAGCTGGAAGCAAGATGCTGTGGGGCCCAACTCGCCCTTTGGAAAGAAGCCTGCACGTTGTGCCTTTCAGCTCTAGGGCAAAGTAGCACACCCAGAGCAGAAGTCCTACTTCAGCCAGATCAGGCCTGCAAAGAAACTGCGTTTCACAGGCCTTTGGAAGAGATGTTCCCGGTAGGCTGTAAGAGCACTGTGCAGAGCGAGTTGTTTCTTAGCTTCCCAAAGAGCTGGAAGCAAGATGCTGTGGGGCCAACTCGCCCTTTGGAAAGAAGCCTGCACGTTGTGCCTTTCAGCTCTAGGGCAAAGTAGCACACCCAGAGCAGAAGTCCTACTTCAGCCAGATCAGGCCTGCAAAGAAACTGCGTTTCACAGGCCTTTGAAAGAGATGTTCCCGGTAGGCTGTAAGAGCACTGTGCAGAGCGAGTTGTTTCTTAGCTTCCCAAAGAGCTGGAAGCAAGATGCTGTGGGGCCCAACTCGCCCTTTGGAAAGAAGCCTGCACGTTGTGCCTTTCAGCTCTAGGGCAAAGTAGCACACCCAGAGCAGAAGTCCTACTTCAGCCAGATCAGGCCTGCAAAGAAACTGCGTTTCACAGGCCTTTGGAAGAGATGTTCCCACTAGGCTGTAAGAGCACTGTGCAGAGCGAGTTGTTTCTTAGCTTCCCAAAGAGCTGGAAGCAAGATGCTGTGGGGCCCAACTCGCCTTTTGGAAAGAAGCCTGCACGTTGTGCCTTTCAGCTCTAGGGCAAAGTAGCACACCCAGAGCAGAAGTCCTACTTCAGCCAGATCAGGCCTGCAAAGAAACTGCGTTTCACAGGCCTTTGGAAGAGATGTTCCCGGTAGGCTGTAAGAGCACTGTGCAGAGCGAGTTGTTTCTTAGCTTCCCAAAGAGCTGGAAGCAAGATGCTGTGGGGCCCAACTCGCCCTCTGGAAAGAAGCCTGCACGTTGTGCCTTTCAGCTCTAGGGCAATGTAGCACACCCAGAGCAGAAGTCCTACTTCAGCCAGATCAGGCCTGCAAAGAAACTGCGTTTCACAGGCCTTTGGAAGAGATGTTCCCGGTAGGCTGTAAGAGCACTGTGCAGAGCGAGTTGTTTCTTAGCTTCCCAAAGAGCTGGAAGCAAGATGCTGTGGGGCCCAACTCTCCCTTTTGAAAGAAGACTGCACGTTGTGCCTTTCAGCTCTAGGGCAATGTAGCACACCCAGAGCAGAAGTCCTACTTCAGCCTGATCAGGCCTGCAAAGAAACTGCGTTTCACAGGCCTTTGGAAGAGATGTTCCCGGTAGGCTGTAAGAGTACTGTGCAGAGCGAGTTGTTTCTTAGCTTCCCAAAGAGCTGGAAGCAAGATGCTGTGGGTCCCAACTCGCCCTTTGGAAAGAAGCCTGCACGTTGTGCCTTTCAGCTCTAGGGCAATGTAGCCCACCCAGAGCAGAAGTCCTACTTCAGCCAGATCAGGCGTGCAAAGAAACTGCGTTTCACAGGCCTTTGGATGAGATGTTCCCGGTAGGCTGTAGGAGCACTGTGCAGAGCGAGTTGTTTCTTAGCATCCCAAAGAGCTGGAAGCATGATGCTGTGGGGCCCAACTCGCCCTTACGAAAGAAGCCTGCACGTTGTGCCTTTCAGCTCTAGGGCAATGTAGCACACCCAGAGCAGAAGTCCTACTTCAGCCAGATCAGGCCTGCAAAGAAACTGCGTTTCACAGGCCTTTGGAAGAGATGTTCCCGGTAGGCTGTAAGAGCACTGAGCAGAGCGAGTTGTTTCTTAGCTTCCCAAAGAGCTGGAAGCAAGATGCTGTGGGGCCCCAACTCGCCCTTTGGAAAGAAGCCTGCATGTTGTGCCTTTCAGCTCTAGGGCAATGTAGCACACCCAGAGCAGAAGTCCTACTTCAGCCAGATCAGGCCTGCAAAGAAACTGCGTTTCACAGGCCTTTGGAAGAGATGTTCCCACTAGGCTGTAAGAGCACTGTGCAGAGCGAGTTGTTTCTTAGCTTCCCAAAGAGCTGGAAGCAAGATGCTGTGGGGCCCAACTCGCCCTTTGGAAAGAAGCCTGCACGTTGTGCCTTTCAGCTCTAGGGCAATGTAGCCCACCCAGAGCAGAAGTCCTACTTCATCCAGATCAGGCCTGCAAAGAAACTGCGTTTCACAGGCCTTTGGAAGAGATGTTCCCGGTAGGCTGTAAGAGCACTGTGCAGAGCGAGTTGTTTCTTAGCTTCCCAAAGAGCTGGAAGCAAGATGCTGTGGGGCCCAACTCGCCCTCTGGAAAGAAGCCTGCACGTTGTGCCTTTCAGCTCTAGGGCAAAGTAGCACACCCAGAGCAGAAGTCCTACTTCAGCCAGATCAGGCCTGCAAAGAAACTGCGTTTCACAGGCCTTTGGAAGAGATGTTCCCGGTAGGCTGTAAGAGCACTGTGCAGAGCGAGTTGTTTCTTAGCTTCCCAAAGAGCTGGAAGCAAGATGCTGTGGGGCCCAACTCGCCGTTTGGAAAGAAGCCTGCACGTTGTGCCTTTCAGCTCTAGGGCAATGTAGCACACCCAGAGCAGAAGTCCTACTTCAGCCAGATCAGGCCTGCAAAGAAACTGCGTTTCACAGGCCTTTGGAAGAGATGTTCCCGGTAGGCTGTAAGAGCACTGTGCAGAGCGAGTTGTTTCTTAGCTTCCCAAAGAGCTGGAAGCAAGATGCTGTGGGGCCCAACTCGCCCTTTGGAAAGAAGCCTGCACGGTGTGCCTTTCAGCTCTAGGGCAATGTAGCCCACCCAGAGCAGAAGTCCTACTTCAGCCAGATCAGGCCTGCAAAGAAACTGCGTTTCACAGGCCTTTGGAAGAGATGTTCCCACTAGGCTGTAAGAGCACTGTGCAGAGCGAGTTGTTTCTTAGCTTCCCAAAGAGCTGGAAGCAAGATGCTGTGAGGCCCAACTCGCCCTTTGGAAAGAAGCCTGCACGTTGTGCCTTTCAGCTCTAGGGCAAAGTAGCACACCCAGAGCAGAAGTCCTACTTCAGCCAGATCAGGCCTGCAAAGAAACTGCGTTTCACAGGCCTTTGGAAGAGATGTTGCCGGTAGGCTGTAGGAGCACTAGGCAGAGCGAGTTGTTTCTTAGCTTCCCAAAGAGCTGGAAGCAAGATGCTGTGGGGCGCAACTCGCCCTTTGGAAAGAAGACTGCACGTTGTGCCTTTCAGCTCTAGGGCAATGTAGCCCACCCAGAGCAGAAGTCCTACTTCAGCCAGATCAGGCCTGCAAAGAAAGTGCGTTTCACAGGCCTTTTTAAGAGATGTTCCCGGTAGGCTGTAAGAGCACTGAGCAGAGCGAGTTGTTTCTTAGCTTCCCAAAGAGCTGGAAACAAGATGCTGTGGGGCCCAACTTGCCCTTTGGAAAGAAGCCTGCATGGTGTGCCTTTCAGCTCTAGGGCAATGTAGCCCACCCAGAGCAGAAGTCCTACTTCAGCCAGATCAGGCCTGCAAAGAAACTGCGTTTCACAGGCCTTTGGAAGAGATGTTCCCGGTAGGCTGTAAGAGCACTGTGCAGAGCGAGTTGTTTCTTAGCTTCCCAAAGAGCTGGAAGCAAGATGCTGTGGGGCGCAACTCGCCCTTTGGAAAGAAGCCTGCACGTTGTGAATTTCAGCTCTAGGGCAATGTAGCACACCCAGAGCAGAAGTCCTACTTCAGCCAGATCAGGCCTGCAAAGAAACTGCGTTTCACAGGCCTTTGGAACAGATGTTCCCGGTAGGCTGTAAGAGCACTGTGCAGAGCGAGTTGTTTCTTAGCTTCCCAAAGAGCTGGAAGCAAGATGCTGTGGGGCCCAACTCGCCCTTTGGAAAGAAGCCTGCACGTTGTGCCTTTCAGCTCTAGGGCAAAGTTTCACACCCAGAGCAGAAGTCCTACTTCAGCCAGATCAGGCCTGCAAAGAAACTGCGTTTCACAGGCCTTTGGAAGAGATGTTCCCGGTAGGCTGTAAGAGCACTGTGCAGAGCGAGTTGTTTCTTAGCTTTCCAAAGAGCTGGAAGCAAGATGCTGTGGGGAGCAACTCGCCCTCTGGAAAGAAGCCTGCACGTTGTGCCTTTCAGCTCTAGGGCAAAGTAGCACACCCAGAGCAGAAGTCCTACTTCAGCCAGATCAGGCCTGCAAAGAAACTGCGTTTCACAGGCCTTTGGAAGAGATGTTCCCGGTTGGCTGTAAGAGCACTGTGCAGAGCGAGTTGTTTCTTAGCTTCCCAAAGAGCTGGAAGCAAGATGCTGTGGGGCCCAACTCGCCGTGTGGAAAGAAGCCTGCACGTTGTGCCTTTCAGCTCTACGGCAAAGTAGCACACCCAGAGCAGAAGTCCTACTTCAGCCAGATCAGGCCTGCAAAGAAACTGCGTTTCACAGGCCTTTGGATGAGATGTTCCCGGTAGGCTGTAGGAGCACTGTGCAGAGCGAGTTGTTTCTTAGCTTCCCAAAGAGCTGGAAGCAAGATGCTGTGGGGCCCAACTCGCCCTTTGGAAAGAAGCCTGCATGTTGTGCCTTTCAGCTCTAGGGCAATGTAGCCCACCCAGAGCAGAAGTCCAACTTCAGCCAGATCAGGCCTGCAAAGAAACTGCGTTTCACAGGCCTTTGGAAGAGATGTTCCCGGTAGGCTGTAGGAGCACTGTGCAGAGCGAGTTGTTTCTTAGATTCCCAAAGAGCTGGAAGCAAGATGCTGTGGGGCCCAACTCGCCCTTTGGAAAGAAGCCTGCACGGTGTGCCTTTCAGCTCTAGGGCAAAGTAGCACACCCAGAGCAGAAGTCGTACTTCAGCCAGATCAGGCCTGCAAAGAAACTGCGTTTCACAGGCCTTTGGAAGAGATGTTCCCGGTAGGCTGTAAGAGCACTGTGCAGAGCGAGTTGTTTCTTAGCTTCCCAAAGAGCTGGAAGCAAGATGCTGCGGGGCCCAACTCGCCCCTTTGAAAGAAGACTGCACGTTGTGCCTTTCAGCTCTAGGGCAATGTAGCACACCCAGAGCAGAAGTCCTACTTTAGCCAGATCAGGCCTTCAAAGAAACTGCGTTTCACAGGCCTTTGGAAGAGATGTTCCCACTAGGCTGTAATAGCACCGTGCAGAGCGAGTTGTTTCTTAGCTTCCCAAAGAGCTGGAAGCAAGATTCTGTGGGGCCCAACTCGCCTTTTGGAAAGAAGCCTGCACGGTGTGCCTTTCAGCTCTAGGGCAAAGTAGCACACCCAGAGCAGAAGTCCTACTTCAGCCAGATCAGGCCTGCAAAGAAACTGCGTTTCACAGGCCTTTGGAAGAGATGTTCCCGGTAGGCTGTAAGAGCACTGTGCAGAGCGAGTTGTTTCTTAGCTTCCCAAAGAGCTGGAAGCAAGATGCTGTGGGGACCAACTCGCCCTCTGGAAAGAAGCCTGCACGGTGTGCCTTTCAGCTCTAGGGCAATGTAGCACACCCAGAGCAGAAGTCCTACTTCAGCCAGATGAGGCCTGCAAAGAAACTGCGTTTCACAGGCCTTTGGAAGAGATGTTCCCGGTAGGTTGTATGAGCACTGTGCAGAGCGAGTTGTTTCTTAGCTTCCCAAAGAGCTGGAAGCAAGATGCTGTGGGGCCCAACTCTCCCCTTTGAAAGAAGACTGCACGTTGTGCCTTTCAGCTCTAGGGCAATGTAGCCCACCCAGAGCAGAAGTCCTACTTCAGCCTGATCAGGCTTGCAAAGAAACTGCGTTTCACATGCCTTTGGAAGAGATGTTCCCGGTAGGCTGTAAGAGTACTGTGCAGAGCGAGTTGTTTCTTAGCTTCCCAAAGAGCTGGAAGCAAGATGCTGTGGGTCCCAACTCGCCCTTTGGAAAGAAGCCTGCACGGTGTGCCTTTCAGCTCTAGGGCAATGTAGCCCACCCAGAGCAGAAGTCCTACTTCAGCCAGATCAGGCGTGCAAAGAAACTGCGTTTCACAGGCCTTTGGATGAGATGTTCCCGGTAGGCTGTAGGAGCACTGTGCAGAGCGAGATGTTTCTTAGCATCCCAAAGAGCTGGAAGCATGATGCTGTGGGGCCCAACTCGCCCTTTCGAAAGAAGCCTGCACGGTGTTCCTTTCAGCTCTAGGGCAATGTAGCACTCCCAGAGCAGAAGTCCTACTTCAGCCAGATCAGGCCTGCAAAGAAACTGCGTTTCACAGGCCTTTGGAAGAGGTGTTCCCGGTGGGCTGTAAGAGCACTGAGCAGAGCGAGTTGTTTCTTAGCTTCCCAAAGAGCTGGAAGCAAGATGCTGTGGGGCCCAACTCGCCTTTTGGAAAGAAGCCGGCACGGTGTGCCTTTCAGCTCTAGGGCAAAGTAGCACACCCAGAGCAGAAGTCCTACTTCAGCCAGATCAGGCCTGCAAAGAAACTGCGTTTCACAGGCCTTTGGAAGAGATGTTCCCGGTAGGCTGTAAGAGCACTGTGCAGAGCGAGTTGTTTCTTAGCTTCCTAAAGAGCTGGAAGAAAGATGCTGGTGGGCGCAACTCGCCCTTTGGAAAGAAGCCTGCACGTTGTGCCTTTCAGCTCTAGGGCAAAGTAGCACACCCAGAGCAGAAGTCCTACTTCAGCCAGATCAGGCCTGCAAAGAAACTGCGTTTCACAGGCCTTTGGAACAGATGTTCCCGGTAGGCTGTAAGAGCACTGTGCAGAGCGAGTTGTTTCTTAGCTTCCTAAAGAGCTGGAAGAAAGATACTGTGGGGCGCAACTTGCCCTTTGGAAAGAAGCCTGCACGGTGTGCATTTCAGCTCTAGGGCTATGTAGCACACCCAGAGCAGAAGTCCTACTTCAGCCAGATCAAGCCTGCAAAGAAACTGCGTTTCACAGGCCTTTGGAACAGATGTTCCCGGTAGGCTGTAAGAGCACTGTGCAGAGCGAGTTGTTTCTTAGCTTCCTAAAGAGCTGGAAGAAAGATGCTGTGGGGCCCAACTCGCCCTTTGGAAAGAAGCCTGCACGTTGTGCCTTTCAGCTCTAGGGCAAAGTTTCACACCCAGAGCAGAAGTCCTACTTCAGCCAGATCAGGCCTGCAAAGAAACTGCGTTTCACAGTCCTTTGGAGGAGATGTTTCCACTAGGCTGTAAGAGCACTGTGCAGAGCGAGTTGTTTCTTAGCTTCCCAAAGAGCTGGAAGCAAGATGCTGTGAGGCCCAACTCGCCCTTTGGAAAGAAGCCTGCACGGTGTGCCTTTCAGCTGTAGGGCAAAGTAGCACACCCAGAGCAGAAGTCCTACTTCAGCCAGATCAGGCCTGCAAAGAAACTGCGTTTCACAGGCCTTTGGAAGAGATGTTCCCGGTAGGCTGTAGGAGCACTGTGCAGAGCGAGTTGTTTCTTAGATTCCCAAAGAGCTGGAAGCAAGATGCTGTGGGGCCCAACTCGCCCTTTGGAAAGAAGCCTGCACGTTGTGCCTTTCAGCTCTAGGGCAAAGTAGCACACCCAGAGCAGAAGTCGTACTTCAGCCAGATCAGGCCTGCAAAGAAACTGCGTTTCACAGGCCTTTGGAAGAGATGTTCCCGGTAGGCTGTAAGAGCACTGTGCAGAGCGAGTTGTTTCTTAGCTTCCCAAAGAGCTGGAAGCAAGATGCTGTGGGGCCCAACTCGCCCTTTGGAAAGAAGCCTGCACGGTGTTCCTTTCAGCTCTAGGGCAATGTAGCACACCCAGAGCAGAAGTCCTACTTCAGCCAGATCAGGCCTGCAAAGAAACTGCGTTTCACAGGCCTTTGGAACAGATGTTCCCGGTAGGCTGTAAGAGCACTGTGCAGAGCGAGTTGTTTCTTAGCTTCCCAAAGAGCTGGAAGCAAGATGCTGAGGGGCCCAACTCGCCCTTTGGAAAGAAGCCTGCACGTTGTGCCTTTCAGCTCTAGGGCAAAGTTTCACACCCAGAGCAGAAGTCCTACTTCAGCCAGATCAGGCCTGCAAAGAAATTGCGTTTCACAGGCCTTTGGAAGAGATGTTCCCGGTAGGCTGTAAGAGCACCGTGCAGAGCGAGTTGTTTCTTAGCTTCCCAAAGAGCTGGAAGCAAGATGCTGTGGGGCCCAACTAGCCCCTTGGAAAGAAGCCTGCACGTTGTGCCTTTCAGCTCTATGGCAATGTAGCCCACCCAGAGCAGAAGTCCTACTTCAGCCTGATCAGGCTTGCAAAGAAACTGCGTTTCACAGGCCTTTGGAAGAGATGTTCCAATTGGCTGTAAGAGCACTGTGCAGAGCGAGTTGTTTCTTAGCTTCCCAAAGAGCTGGAAGCAAGATGCTGTGGGGCCCAACTCGCCCTCTGGAAAGAAGCCTGCACGTTGTGCCTTTCAGATCTAGGGCAAAGTAGCACACCCAGAGCAGAAGTCCTACTTCAGCCAGATCAGGCCTGCAAAGAAACTGCGTTTCACAGGCCTTTGGAAGAGATGTTCCCGGTAGGCTGTAAGAGCACTGTGCAGAGCGAGTTGTTTCCTAGCTTCCCAAAGAGCTGGAAGCAAGATGCTGTGAGGCCCACCTCGCCGTGTGGAAAGAAGCCTGCACGGTGTGCCTTTCAGCTCTAGGGCAAAGTAGCACACCCAGAGCAGAAGTCCTACTTCAGCCAGATCAGGCCTGCAAAGAAACTGCGTTTCACAGGCCTTTGGAAGAGATGTTCCCGGTAGGCTGTAGGAGCACTGTGCAGAGCGAGTTGTTTCTTAGCTTCCCAAAGAGCTGGAAGCAAGATGCTGTGGGGCCCAACTCGCCCTTTGGAAAGAAGCCTGCACGTTGTGCCTTTCAGCTCTAGGGCAAAGTAGCACACCCAGAGCAGAAGTCCTACTTCAGCCAGATCAGGCCTGCAAAGAAACTGCGTTTCACAGGCCTTTGGAACAGATGATCCCGGTAGGCTGTAAGAGCACTGTGAAGAGCGAGTTGTTTCTTAGCTTCCCAAAGAGCTGGAAGCAAGATGCTGTGGGGCCCAAGTCGCCCTGTGTAAAGAAGCCTGCATGGTGTGCCTTTCAGCTCAAGGGCAATGTAGTTCACCAAGAGCAGAAGTCCTACTTCAGCCAGATCAGGCCTGCAAAGAAACTGGGTTTCACAGGCCTTTGGAAGAGATTTTCCCGGTAGGCTGTAAGAGCACTGTGCAGAGCGAGTTGTTTCTTTGCTTCCCAAAGAGCTGGAAGCAAGATGCTGTGGGGCCCAACTCGCCCTTTGGAAAGAAGCCAGCACGTTGTGCCTTTCAGCTCTAGGGCAATGTAGCACACCCAGAGCAGAAGACCTACTTCAGCCAGATCAGGCCTGCAAAGAAACTGTGTTTCACAGGCCTTTGGAAGAGATGTTCCCGGTAGGCTGTAAGAGCACTGTGCAGAGCGAGTTGTTTCTTAGCTTCCCAAAGAGCTGGAAGCAAGTTGGTGTGGGGTCAACTCGCCCTTTGGAAAGAAGCCTGCACGTTGTGCGTTTCAGCTCTAGGGCAAAGTAGCACACCCAGAGCAGAAGTCCTACTTCAGCCAGATCAGGCCTGCAAAGAAACTGCGTTTCACAGGCCTTTGAAAGAGATGTTCCCGGTAGGCTGTAAGAGCACTGAGCAGAGCGAGTTGTTTCTTAGCTTCCCAAAGAGCTGGAAGCAAGATGCTGTGGGGCCCAACTCGCCCTTTTGAAAGAAGACTGCACGTTGTGCCTTTCAGCTCTAGGGCAATGTAGCACACCCAGAGCAGAAGTCCTACTTTAGCCAGATCAGACCTGCAAGGAAACTGCGTTTCACAGGCCTTTGGAAGAGATGTTCCCACTAGGCTGTAATAGCACCGTGCAGAGCGAGTTGTTTCTTAGCTTCCCAAAGAGCTGGATGCAAGATGCTGTGGGGCCCAACTCGCCTTTTGGAAAGAAGCCTGCACGTTGTGCCTTTCAGCTCTAGGGCAAAGTAGCACACCCAGAGCAGAAGTCCTACTTCAGCCAGATCAGGCCTGCAAAGAAACTGCGTTTCACAGGCCTTTGGAAGAGATGTTCCCGGTAGGCTGTAAGAGCACTGTGCAGAGCGAGTTGTTTCTTAGCTTCCCAAAGAGCTGGAAGCAAGATGCTGTGGGGCCCAACTCGCCCTCTGGAAAGAAGCCTGCACGTTGTGCCTTTCAGCTCTAGGGCAATGTAGCACACCCAGAGCAGAAGTCCTACTTCAGCCAGATCAGGCCTGCAAAGAAACTGCGTTTCACAGGCATTTGGAAGAGATGTTCCCGGTAGGTTGTATGAGCACTGTGCAGAGCGAGTTGTTTCTTAGCTTCCCAAAGAGCTGGAAGCAAGATGCTGTGGGGCCCAACTCTCCCCTTTGAAAGAAGCCTGCACGTTGTGCCTTTCAGCTCTAGGGCAATGTAGCACACCCAGAGCAGAAGTCCTACTTCAGCCAGATCAGGCTTGCAAAGAAACTGCGTTTCACAGGCCTTTGGAAGAGATGTTCCCGGTAGGCTGTAAGAGCACTGTGCAGAGCGAGTTGTTTCTTAGCTTCCCAAAGAGCTGGAAGCAAGATGCTGTGGGGCCCAACTCGCCCTTTGGAAAGAAGCCTGCACGTTGTGCCTTTCAGCTCTAGGGCAATGTAGCACACCCAGAGCAGAAGTCCTACTTCAGCCAGATCAGGCGTGCAAAGAAACTGCGTTTCACAGGCCTTTGGATGAGATGTTCCCGGTAGGCTGTAGGAGCACTGTGCAGAGCGAGATGTTTCTTAGCTTCCCAAAGAGCTGGAAGCATGATGCTGTGGGGCCCAACTCGCCCTTTGGAAAGAAGCCTGCACGTTGTTCCTTTCAGCTCTAGGGCAATGTAGCACACCCAGAGCAGAAGTCCTACTTCAGCCAGATCAGGCCTGCAAAGAAACTGCGTTTCACAGGCCTTTGGAAGAGATGTTCCCGGTAGGCTGTAAGAGCACTGTGCAGAGCGAGTTGTTTCTTAGCTTCCCAAAGAGCTGGAAGCAAGATGCTGTGGGGCCCCAACTCGCCCTTTGGAAAGAAGCCTGCATGTTGTGCCTTTCAGCTCTAGGGCAATGGAGCACACCCAGAGCAGAAGTCCTACTTCAGCCAGATCAGGCCTGCAAAGAAACTGCGTTTCACAGGCCTTTGGAAGAGATGTTCCCGGTAGGCTGTAAGAGCACTGTGCAGAGCGAGTTGTTTCTTAGCTTCCCAAAGAGCTGGAAGCAAGATGCTGTGGGGCCCCAACTCGCCCTTTGGAAAGAAGCCTGCACGTTGTGCCTTTCAGCTCTAGGGCAATGTAGCACACCCAGAGCAGAAGTCCTACTTCAGCCAGATCAGGCCTGCAAAGAAACTGCGTTTCACAGGCCTTTGGAAGAGATGTTCCCACTAGGCTGTAAGAGCACTGTGCAGAGCGAGTTGTTTCTTAGCTTCCCAAAGAGCTGGAAGCAAGATGCTGTGGGGCCCAACTCGCCCTTTGGAAAGAAGCCTGCACGTTGTGCCTTTCAGCTCTAGGGCAAAGTAGCACACCCAGAGCAGAAGTCCTACTTCAGCCAGATCAGGCCTGCAAAGAAACTGCGTTTCACAGGCCTTTGGAAGAGATGTTCCCGGTAGGCTGTAAGAGCACTGTGCAGAGCGAGTTGTTTCTTAGCTTCCCAAAGAGCTGGAAGCAAGATGCTGTGGGGCCCAACTCGCCCTTTGGAAAGAAGCCTGCACGTTGTGCCTTTCAGCTCTAGGGCAATGTAGCACACCCAGAGCAGAAGTCCTACTTCAGCCAGATCAGGCCTGCAAAGAAACTGCGTTTCACAGGCCTTTGGAAGAGATGTTCCCGGTAGGCTGTAAGAGCACTGTGCAGAGCGAGTTGTTTCTTAGCTTCCCAAAGAGCTGGAAGCAAGATGCTGTGGGGCCCAACTCGCCCTTTGGAAAGAAGCCTGCACGTTGTGCCTTTCAGCTCTAGGGCAATGTAGCACACCCAGAGCAGAAGTCCTACTTCAGCCAGATCAGGCCTGCAAAGAAACTGCGTTTCACAGGCCTTTGGAAGAGATGTTCCCGGTAGGCTGTAAGAGCACTGTGCAGAGCGAGTTGTTTCTTAGCTTCCCAAAGAGCTGGAAGCAAGATGCTGTGGGGCCCAACTCGCCCTTTGGAAAGAAGCCTGCACGTTGTGCCTTTCAGCTCTAGGGCAAAGTAGCACACCCAGAGCAGAAGTCCTACTTCAGCCAGATCAGGCCTGCAAAGAAACTGCGTTTCACAGGCCTTTGGAAGAGATGTTCCCGGTAGGCTGTAAGAGCACTGTGCAGAGCGAGTTGTTTCTTAGCTTCCCAAAGAGCTGGAAGCAAGATGCTGTGGGGCCCAACTCGCCCTTTGGAAAGAAGACTGCACGTTGTGCCTTTCAGCTCTAGGGCAATGTAGCACACCCAGAGCAGAAGTCCTACTTCAGCCAGATCAGGCCTGCAAAGAAACTGCGTTTCACAGGCCTTTGGAAGAGATGTTCCCACTAGGCTGTAATAGCACTGTGCAGAGCGAGTTGTTTCTTAGCTTCCCAAAGAGCTGGAAGCAAGATGCTGTGGGGCCCAACTCGCCCTTTGGAAAGAAGCCTGCACGTTGTGCCTTTCAGCTCTAGGGCAAAGTAGCACACCCAGAGCAGAAGTCCTACTTCAGCCAGATCAGGCCTGCAAAGAAACTGCGTTTCACAGGCCTTTGGAAGAGATGTTCCCGGTAGGCTGTAAGAGCACTGTGCAGAGCGAGTTGTTTCTTAGCTTCCCAAAGAGCTGGAAGCAAGATGCTGTGGGGCCCAACTCGCCCTCTGGAAAGAAGCCTGCACGTTGTGCCTTTCAGCTCTAGGGCAAAGTAGCACACCCAGAGCAGAAGTCCTACTTCAGCCAGATCAGGCCTGCAAAGAAACTGCGTTTCACAGGCCTTTGGAAGAGATGTTCCCGGTAGGCTGTATGAGCACTGTGCAGAGCGAGTTGTTTCTTAGCTTCCCAAAGAGCTGGAAGCAAGATGCTGTGGGGCCCAACTCGCCCTTTGGAAAGAAGACTGCACGTTGTGCCTTTCAGCTCTAGGGCAAAGTAGCACACCCAGAGCAGAAGTCCTACTTCAGCCAGATCAGGCCTGCAAAGAAACTGCGTTTCACAGGCCTTTGGAAGAGATGTTCCCGGTAGGCTGTAAGAGCACTGTGCAGAGCGAGTTGTTTCTTAGCTTCCCAAAGAGCTGGAAGCAAGATGCTGTGGGGCCCAACTCGCCCTTTGGAAAGAAGCCTGCACGTTGTGCCTTTCAGCTCTAGGGCAATGTAGCACACCCAGAGCAGAAGTCCTACTTCAGCCAGATCAGGCCTGCAAAGAAACTGCGTTTCACAGGCCTTTGGATGAGATGTTCCCGGTAGGCTGTAGGAGCACTGTGCAGAGCGAGTTGTTTCTTAGCTTCCCAAAGAGCTGGAAGCATGATGCTGTGGGGCCCAACTCGCCCTTAGGAAAGAAGCCTGCACGTTGTGCCTTTCAGCTCTAGGGCAAAGTAGCACACCCAGAGCAGAAGTCCTACTTCAGCCAGATCAGGCCTGCAAAGAAACTGCGTTTCACAGGCCTTTGGAAGAGATGTTCCCGGTAGGCTGTAAGAGCACTGTGCAGAGCGAGTTGTTTCTTAGCTTCCCAAAGAGCTGGAAGCAAGATGCTGTGGGGCCCAACTCGCCCTTTGGAAAGAAGCCTGCACGTTGTGCCTTTCAGCTCTAGGGCAAAGTAGCACACCCAGAGCAGAAGTCCTACTTCAGCCAGATCAGGCCTGCAAAGAAACTGCGTTTCACAGGCCTTTGGAAGAGATGTTCCCGGTAGGCTGTAAGAGCACTGTGCAGAGCGAGTTGTTTCTTAGCTTCCCAAAGAGCTGGAAGCAAGATGCTGTGGGGCCCAACTCGCCCTTTGGAAAGAAGCCTGCACGTTGTGCCTTTCAGCTCTAGGGCAAAGTAGCACACCCAGAGCAGAAGTCCTACTTCAGCCAGATCAGGCCTGCAAAGAAACTGCGTTTCACAGGCCTTTGGAAGAGATGTTCCCGGTAGGCTGTAAGAGCACTGTGCAGAGCGAGTTGTTTCTTAGCTTCCCAAAGAGCTGGAAGCAAGATGCTGTGGGGCCCAACTCGCCCTTTGGAAAGAAGCCTGCACGTTGTGCCTTTCAGCTCTAGGGCAAAGTAGCACACCCAGAGCAGAAGTCCTACTTCAGCCAGATCAGGCCTGCAAAGAAACTGCGTTTCACAGGCCTTTGGAAGAGATGTTCCCGGTAGGCTGTAAGAGCACTGTGCAGAGCGAGTTGTTTCTTAGCTTCCCAAAGAGCTGGAAGCAAGATGCTGTGGGGCCCAACTCGCCCTTTGGAAAGAAGCCTGCACGTTGTGCCTTTCAGCTCTAGGGCAAAGTAGCACACCCAGAGCAGAAGTCCTACTTCAGCCAGATCAGGCCTGCAAAGAAACTGCGTTTCACAGGCCTTTGGAAGAGATGTTCCCACTAGGCTGTAAGAGCACTGTGCAGAGCGAGTTGTTTCTTAGCTTCCCAAAGAGCTGGAAGCAAGATGCTGTGGGGCCCAACTCGCCCTTTGGAAAGAAGCCTGCACGTTGTGCCTTTCAGCTCTAGGGCAAAGTAGCACACCCAGAGCAGAAGTCCTACTTCAGCCAGATCAGGCCTGCAAAGAAACTGCGTTTCACAGGCCTTTGGAAGAGATGTTCCCGGTAGGCTGTAAGAGCACTGTGCAGAGCGAGTTGTTTCTTAGCTTCCCAAAGAGCTGGAAGCAAGATGCTGTGGGGCCCAACTCGCCCTTTGGAAAGAAGCCTGCACGTTGTGCCTTTCAGCTCTAGGGCAAAGTAGCACACCCAGAGCAGAAGTCCTACTTCAGCCAGATCAGGCCTGCAAAGAAACTGCGTTTCACAGGCCTTTGGAAGAGATGTTCCCGGTAGGCTGTAAGAGCACTGTGCAGAGCGAGTTGTTTCTTAGCTTCCCAAAGAGCTGGAAGCAAGATGCTGTGGGGCCCAACTCGCCCTTTGGAAAGAAGCCTGCACGTTGTGCCTTTCAGCTCTAGGGCAAAGTAGCACACCCAGAGCAGAAGTCCTACTTCAGCCAGATCAGGCCTGCAAAGAAACTGCGTTTCACAGGCCTTTGGAAGAGATGTTCCCGGTAGGCTGTAAGAGCACTGTGCAGAGCGAGTTGTTTCTTAGCTTCCCAAAGAGCTGGAAGCAAGATGCTGTGGGGCCCAACTCGCCCTTTGGAAAGAAGCCTGCACGTTGTGCCTTTCAGCTCTAGGGCAAAGTAGCACACCCAGAGCAGAAGTCCTACTTCAGCCAGATCAGGCCTGCAAAGAAACTGCGTTTCACAGGCCTTTGGAAGAGATGTTCCCGGTAGGCTGTAAGAGCACTGTGCAGAGCGAGTTGTTTCTTAGCTTCCCAAAGAGCTGGAAGCAAGATGCTGTGGGGCCCAACTCGCCCTTTGGAAAGAAGCCTGCACGTTGTGCCTTTCAGCTCTAGGGCAAAGTAGCACACCCAGAGCAGAAGTCCTACTTCAGCCAGATCAGGCCTGCAAAGAAACTGCGTTTCACAGGCCTTTGGAAGAGATGTTCCCAATAGGCTGTAAGAGCACTGTGCAGAGCGAGTTGTTTCTTAGCTTCCCAAAGAGCTGGAAGCAAGATGCTGTGGGGCCCAACTCGCCCTTTGGAAAGAAGCCTGCACGTTGTGCCTTTCAGCTCTAGGGCAAAGTAGCACACCCAGAGCAGAAGTCCTACTTCAGCCAGATCAGGCCTGCAAAGAAACTGCGTTTCACAGGCCTTTGGAAGAGATGTTCCCGGTAGGCTGTAAGAGCACTGTGCAGAGCGAGTTGTTTCTTAGCTTCCCAAAGAGCTGGAAGCAAGATGCTGTGGGGCCCAACTCGCCCTTTGGAAAGAAGCCTGCACGTTGTGCCTTTCAGCTCTAGGGCAAAGTAGCACACCCAGAGCAGAAGTCCTACTTCAGCCAGATCAGGCCTGCAAAGAAACTGCGTTTCACAGGCCTTTGGAAGAGATGTTCCCGGTAGGCTGTAAGAGCACTGTGCAGAGCGAGTTGTTTCTTAGCTTCCCAAAGAGCTGGAAGCAAGATGCTGTGGGGCCCAACTCGCCCTTTGGAAAGAAGCCTGCACGTTGTGCCTTTCAGCTCTAGGGCAAAGTAGCACACCCAGAGCAGAAGTCCTACTTCAGCCAGATCAGGCCTGCAAAGAAACTGCGTTTCACAGGCCTTTGGAAGAGATGTTCCCGGTAGGCTGTAAGAGCACTGTGCAGAGCGAGTTGTTTCTTAGCTTCCCAAAGAGCTGGAAGCAAGATGCTGTGGGGCCCAACTCGCCCTTTGGAAAGAAGCCTGCACGTTGTGCCTTTCAGCTCTAGGGCAAAGTAGCACACCCAGAGCAGAAGTCCTACTTCAGCCAGATCAGGCCTGCAAAGAAACTGCGTTTCACAGGCCTTTGGAAGAGATGTTCCCGGTAGGCTGTAAGAGCACTGTGCAGAGCGAGTTGTTTCTTAGCTTCCCAAAGAGCTGGAAGCAAGATGCTGTGGGGCCCAACTCGCCCTTTGGAAAGAAGCCTGCACGTTGTGCCTTTCAGCTCTAGGGCAAAGTAGCACACCCAGAGCAGAAGTCCTACTTCAGCCAGATCAGGCCTGCAAAGAAACTGCGTTTCACAGGCCTTTGGAAGAGATGTTCCCGGTAGGCTGTAAGAGCACTGTGCAGAGCGAGTTGTTTCTTAGCTTCCCAAAGAGCTGGAAGCAAGATGCTGTGGGGCCCAACTCGCCCTTTGGAAAGAAGCCTGCACGTTGTGCCTTTCAGCTCTAGGGCAAAGTAGCACACCCAGAGCAGAAGTCCTACTTCAGCCAGATCAGGCCTGCAAAGAAACTGCGTTTCACAGGCCTTTGGAAGAGATGTTCCCGGTAGGCTGTAAGAGCACTGTGCAGAGCGAGTTGTTTCTTAGCTTCCCAAAGAGCTGGAAGCAAGATGCTGTGGGGCCCAACTCGCCCTTTGGAAAGAAGCCTGCACGTTGTGCCTTTCAGCTCTAGGGCAAAGTAGCACACCCAGAGCAGAAGTCCTACTTCAGCCAGATCAGGCCTGCAAAGAAACTGCGTTTCACAGGCCTTTGGAAGAGATGTTCCCGGTAGGCTGTAAGAGCACTGTGCAGAGCGAGTTGTTTCTTAGCTTCCCAAAGAGCTGGAAGCAAGATGCTGTGGGGCCCAACTCGCCCTTTGGAAAGAAGCCTGCACGTTGTGCCTTTCAGCTCTAGGGCAAAGTAGCACACCCAGAGCAGAAGTCCTACTTCAGCCAGATCAGGCCTGCAAAGAAACTGCGTTTCACAGGCCTTTGGAAGAGATGTTCCCGGTAGGCTGTAAGAGCACTGTGCAGAGCGAGTTGTTTCTTAGCTTCCCAAAGAGCTGGAAGCAAGATGCTGTGGGGCCCAACTCGCCCTTTGGAAAGAAGCCTGCACGTTGTGCCTTTCAGCTCTAGGGCAAAGTAGCACACCCAGAGCAGAAGTCCTACTTCAGCCAGATCAGGCCTGCAAAGAAACTGCGTTTCACAGGCCTTTGGAAGAGATGTTCCCGGTAGGCTGTAAGAGCACTGTGCAGAGCGAGTTGTTTCTTAGCTTCCCAAAGAGCTGGAAGCAAGATGCTGTGGGGCCCAACTCGCCCTTTGGAAAGAAGCCTGCACGTTGTGCCTTTCAGCTCTAGGGCAAAGTAGCACACCCAGAGCAGAAGTCCTACTTCAGCCAGATCAGGCCTGCAAAGAAACTGCGTTTCACAGGCCTTTGGAAGAGATGTTCCCGGTAGGCTGTAAGAGCACTGTGCAGAGCGAGTTGTTTCTTAGCTTCCCAAAGAGCTGGAAGCAAGATGCTGTGGGGCCCAACTCGCCCTTTGGAAAGAAGCCTGCACGTTGTGCCTTTCAGCTCTAGGGCAAAGTAGCACACCCAGAGCAGAAGTCCTACTTCAGCCAGATCAGGCCTGCAAAGAAACTGCGTTTCACAGGCCTTTGGAAGAGATGTTCCCAGTAGGCTGTAAGAGCACTGTGCAGAGCGAGTTGTTTCTTAGCTTCCCAAAGAGCTGGAAGCAAGATGCTGTGGGGCCCAACTCGCCCTTTGGAAAGAAGCCTGCACGTTGTGCCTTTCAGCTCTAGGGCAAAGTAGCACACCCAGAGCAGAAGTCCTACTTCAGCCAGATCAGGCCTGCAAAGAAACTGCGTTTCACAGGCCTTTGGAAGAGATGTTCCCGGTAGGCTGTAAGAGCACTGTGCAGAGCGAGTTGTTTCTTAGCTTCCCAAAGAGCTGGAAGCAAGATGCTGTGGGGCCCAACTCGCCCTTTGGAAAGAAGCCTGCACGTTGTGCCTTTCAGCTCTAGGGCAAAGTAGCACACCCAGAGCAGAAGTCCTACTTCAGCCAGATCAGGCCTGCAAAGAAACTGCGTTTCACAGGCCTTTGGAAGAGATGTTCCCGGTAGGCTGTAAGAGCACTGTGCAGAGCGAGTTGTTTCTTAGCTTCCCAAAGAGCTGGAAGCAAGATGCTGTGGGGCCCAACTCGCCCTTTGGAAAGAAGCCTGCACGTTGTGCCTTTCAGCTCTAGGGCAAAGTAGCACACCCAGAGCAGAAGTCCTACTTCAGCCAGATCAGGCCTGCAAAGAAACTGCGTTTCACAGGCCTTTGGAAGAGATGTTCCCGGTAGGCTGTAAGAGCACTGTGCAGAGCGAGTTGTTTCTTAGCTTCCCAAAGAGCTGGAAGCAAGATGCTGTGGGGCCCAACTCGCCCTTTGGAAAGAAGCCTGCACGTTGTGCCTTTCAGCTCTAGGGCAAAGTAGCACACCCAGAGCAGAAGTCCTACTTCAGCCAGATCAGGCCTGCAAAGAAACTGCGTTTCACAGGCCTTTGGAAGAGATGTTCCCGGTAGGCTGTAAGAGCACTGTGCAGAGCGAGTTGTTTCTTAGCTTCCCAAAGAGCTGGAAGCAAGATGCTGTGGGGCCCAACTCGCCCTTTGGAAAGAAGCCTGCACGTTGTGCCTTTCAGCTCTAGGGCAAAGTAGCACACCCAGAGCAGAAGTCCTACTTCAGCCAGATCAGGCCTGCAAAGAAACTGCGTTTCACAGGCCTTTGGAAGAGATGTTCCCGGTAGGCTGTAAGAGCACTGTGCAGAGCGAGTTGTTTCTTAGCTTCCCAAAGAGCTGGAAGCAAGATGCTGTGGGGCCCAACTCGCCCTTTGGAAAGAAGCCTGCACGTTGTGCCTTTCAGCTCTAGGGCAAAGTAGCACACCCAGAGCAGAAGTCCTACTTCAGCCAGATCAGGCCTGCAAAGAAACTGCGTTTCACAGGCCTTTGGAAGAGATGTTCCCGGTAGGCTGTAAGAGCACTGTGCAGAGCGAGTTGTTTCTTAGCTTCCCAAAGAGCTGGAAGCAAGATGCTGTGGGGCCCAACTCGCCCTTTGGAAAGAAGCCTGCACGTTGTGCCTTTCAGCTCTAGGGCAAAGTAGCACACCCAGAGCAGAAGTCCTACTTCAGCCAGATCAGGCCTGCAAAGAAACTGCGTTTCACAGGCCTTTGGAAGAGATGTTCCCGCTAGGCTGTAAGAGCACTGTGCAGAGCGAGTTGTTTCTTAGCTTCCCAAAGAGCTGGAAGCAAGATGCTGTGGGGCCCAACTCGCCCTTTGGAAAGAAGCCTGCACGTTGTGCCTTTCAGCTCTAGGGCAAAGTAGCACACCCAGAGCAGAAGTCCTACTTCAGCCAGATCAGGCCTGCAAAGAAACTGCGTTTCACAGGCCTTTGGAAGAGATGTTCCCGGTAGGCTGTAAGAGCACTGTGCAGAGCGAGTTGTTTCTTAGCTTCCCAAAGAGCTGGAAGCAAGATGCTGTGGGGCCCAACTCGCCCTTTGGAAAGAAGCCTGCACGTTGTGCCTTTCAGCTCTAGGGCAAAGTAGCACACCCAGAGCAGAAGTCCTACTTCAGCCAGATCAGGCCTGCAAAGAAACTGCGTTTCACAGGCCTTTGGAAGAGATGTTCCCACTAGGCTGTAAGAGCACTGTGCAGAGCGAGTTGTTTCTTAGCTTCCCAAAGAGCTGGAAGCAAGATGCTGTGGGGCCCAACTCGCCCTTTGGAAAGAAGCCTGCACGTTGTGCCTTTCAGCTCTAGGGCAAAGTAGCACACCCAGAGCAGAAGTCCTACTTCAGCCAGATCAGGCCTGCAAAGAAACTGCGTTTCACAGGCCTTTGGAAGAGATGTTCCCGGTAGGCTGTAAGAGCACTGTGCAGAGCGAGTTGTTTCTTAGCTTCCCAAAGAGCTGGAAGCAAGATGCTGTGGGGCCCAACTCGCCCTTTGGAAAGAAGCCTGCACGTTGTGCCTTTCAGCTCTAGGGCAAAGTAGCACACCCAGAGCAGAAGTCCTACTTCAGCCAGATCAGGCCTGCAAAGAAACTGCGTTTCACAGGCCTTTGGAAGAGATGTTCCCGGTAGGCTGTAAGAGCACTGTGCAGAGCGAGTTGTTTCTTAGCTTCCCAAAGAGCTGGAAGCAAGATGCTGTGGGGCCCAACTCGCCCTTTGGAAAGAAGCCTGCACGTTGTGCCTTTCAGCTCTAGGGCAAAGTAGCACACCCAGAGCAGAAGTCCTACTTCAGCCAGATCAGGCCTGCAAAGAAACTGCGTTTCACAGGCCTTTGGAAGAGATGTTCCCGGTAGGCTGTAAGAGCACTGTGCAGAGCGAGTTGTTTCTTAGCTTCCCAAAGAGCTGGAAGCAAGATGCTGTGGGGCCCAACTCGCCCTTTGGAAAGAAGCCTGCACGTTGTGCCTTTCAGCTCTAGGGCAAAGTAGCACACCCAGAGCAGAAGTCCTACTTCAGCCAGATCAGGCCTGCAAAGAAACTGCGTTTCACAGGCCTTTGGAAGAGATGTTCCCGGTAGGCTGTAAGAGCACTGTGCAGAGCGAGTTGTTTCTTAGCTTCCCAAAGAGCTGGAAGCAAGATGCTGTGGGGCCCAACTCGCCCTTTGGAAAGAAGCCTGCACGTTGTGCCTTTCAGCTCTAGGGCAAAGTAGCACACCCAGAGCAGAAGTCCTACTTCAGCCAGATCAGGCCTGCAAAGAAACTGCGTTTCACAGGCCTTTGGAAGAGATGTTCCCGGTAGGCTGTAAGAGCACTGTGCAGAGCGAGTTGTTTCTTAGCTTCCCAAAGAGCTGGAAGCAAGATGCTGTGGGGCCCAACTCGCCCTTTGGAAAGAAGCCTGCACGTTGTGCCTTTCAGCTCTAGGGCAAAGTAGCACACCCAGAGCAGAAGTCCTACTTCAGCCAGATCAGGCCTGCAAAGAAACTGCGTTTCACAGGCCTTTGGAAGAGATGTTCCCGGTAGGCTGTAAGAGCACTGTGCAGAGCGAGTTGTTTCTTAGCTTCCCAAAGAGCTGGAAGCAAGATGCTGTGGGGCCCAACTCGCCCTTTGGAAAGAAGCCTGCACGTTGTGCCTTTCAGCTCTAGGGCAAAGTAGCACACCCAGAGCAGAAGTCCTACTTCAGCCAGATCAGGCCTGCAAAGAAACTGCGTTTCACAGGCCTTTGGAAGAGATGTTCCCGGTAGGCTGTAAGAGCACTGTGCAGAGCGAGTTGTTTCTTAGCTTCCCAAAGAGCTGGAAGCAAGATGCTGTGGGGCCCAACTCGCCCTTTGGAAAGAAGCCTGCACGTTGTGCCTTTCAGCTCTAGGGCAAAGTAGCACACCCAGAGCAGAAGTCCTACTTCAGCCAGATCAGGCCTGCAAAGAAACTGCGTTTCACAGGCCTTTGGAAGAGATGTTCCCGCTAGGCTGTAAGAGCACTGTGCAGAGCGAGTTGTTTCTTAGCTTCCCAAAGAGCTGGAAGCAAGATGCTGTGGGGCCCAACTCGCCCTTTGGAAAGAAGCCTGCACGTTGTGCCTTTCAGCTCTAGGGCAAAGTAGCACACCCAGAGCAGAAGTCCTACTTCAGCCAGATCAGGCCTGCAAAGAAACTGCGTTTCACAGGCCTTTGGAAGAGATGTTCCCGGTAGGCTGTAAGAGCACTGTGCAGAGCGAGTTGTTTCTTAGCTTCCCAAAGAGCTGGAAGCAAGATGCTGTGGGGCCCAACTCGCCCTTTGGAAAGAAGCCTGCACGTTGTGCCTTTCAGCTCTAGGGCAAAGTAGCACACCCAGAGCAGAAGTCCTACTTCAGCCAGATCAGGCCTGCAAAGAAACTGCGTTTCACAGGCCTTTGGAAGAGATGTTCCCGGTAGGCTGTAAGAGCACTGTGCAGAGCGAGTTGTTTCTTAGCTTCCCAAAGAGCTGGAAGCAAGATGCTGTGGGGCCCAACTCGCCCTTTGGAAAGAAGCCTGCACGTTGTGCCTTTCAGCTCTAGGGCAAAGTAGCACACCCAGAGCAGAAGTCCTACTTCAGCCAGATCAGGCCTGCAAAGAAACTGCGTTTCACAGGCCTTTGGAAGAGATGTTCCCGGTAGGCTGTAAGAGCACTGTGCAGAGCGAGTTGTTTCTTAGCTTCCCAAAGAGCTGGAAGCAAGATGCTGTGGGGCCCAACTCGCCCTTTGGAAAGAAGCCTGCACGTTGTGCCTTTCAGCTCTAGGGCAAAGTAGCACACCCAGAGCAGAAGTCCTACTTCAGCCAGATCAGGCCTGCAAAGAAACTGCGTTTCACAGGCCTTTGGAAGAGATGTTCCCGGTAGGCTGTAAGAGCACTGTGCAGAGCGAGTTGTTTCTTAGCTTCCCAAAGAGCTGGAAGCAAGATGCTGTGGGGCCCAACTCGCCCTTTGGAAAGAAGCCTGCACGTTGTGCCTTTCAGCTCTAGGGCAAAGTAGCACACCCAGAGCAGAAGTCCTACTTCAGCCCAGATCAGGCCTGCAAAGAAACTGCGTTTCACAGGCCTTTGGAAGAGATGTTCCCGGTAGGCTGTAAGAGCACTGTGCAGAGCGAGTTGTTTCTTAGCTTCCCAAAGAGCTGGAAGCAAGATGCTGTGGGGCCCAACTCGCCCTTTGGAAAGAAGCCTGCACGTTGTGCCTTTCAGCTCTAGGGCAAAGTAGCACACCCAGAGCAGAAGTCCTACTTCAGCCAGATCAGGCCTGCAAAGAAACTGCGTTTCACAGGCCTTTGGAAGAGATGTTCCCAGTAGGCTGTAAGAGCACTGTGCAGAGCGAGTTGTTTCTTAGCTTCCCAAAGAGCTGGAAGCAAGATGCTGTGGGGCCCAACTCGCCCTTTGGAAAGAAGCCTGCACGTTGTGCCTTTCAGCTCTAGGGCAAAGTAGCACACCCAGAGCAGAAGTCCTACTTCAGCCAGATCAGGCCTGCAAAGAAACTGCGTTTCACAGGCCTTTGGAAGAGATGTTCCCACTAGGCTGTAAGAGCACTGTGCAGAGCGAGTTGTTTCTTAGCTTCCCAAAGAGCTGGAAGCAAGATGCTGTGGGGCCCAACTCGCCCTTTGGAAAGAAGCCTGCACGTTGTGCCTTTCAGCTCTAGGGCAAAGTAGCACACCCAGAGCAGAAGTCCTACTTCAGCCAGATCAGGCCTGCAAAGAAACTGCGTTTCACAGGCCTTTGGAAGAGATGTTCCCGGTAGGCTGTAAGAGCACTGTGCAGAGCGAGTTGTTTCTTAGCTTCCCAAAGAGCTGGAAGCAAGATGCTGTGGGGCCCAACTCGCCCTTTGGAAAGAAGCCTGCACGTTGTGCCTTTCAGCTCTAGGGCAAAGTAGCACACCCAGAGCAGAAGTCCTACTTCAGCCAGATCAGGCCTGCAAAGAAACTGCGTTTCACAGGCCTTTGGAAGAGATGTTCCCGGTAGGCTGTAAGAGCACTGTGCAGAGCGAGTTGTTTCTTAGCTTCCCAAAGAGCTGGAAGCAAGATGCTGTGGGGCCCAACTCGCCCTTTGGAAAGAAGCCTGCACGTTGTGCCTTTCAGCTCTAGGGCAAAGTAGCACACCCAGAGCAGAAGTCCTACTTCAGCCAGATCAGGCCTGCAAAGAAACTGCGTTTCACAGGCCTTTGGAAGAGATGTTCCCGCTAGGCTGTAAGAGCACTGTGCAGAGCGAGTTGTTTCTTAGCTTCCCAAAGAGCTGGAAGCAAGATGCTGTGGGGCCCAACTCGCCCTTTGGAAAGAAGCCTGCACGTTGTGCCTTTCAGCTCTAGGGCAAAGTAGCACACCCAGAGCAGAAGTCCTACTTCAGCCAGATCAGGCCTGCAAAGAAACTGCGTTTCACAGGCCTTTGGAAGAGATGTTCCCGGTAGGCTGTAAGAGCACTGTGCAGAGCGAGTTGTTTCTTAGCTTCCCAAAGAGCTGGAAGCAAGATGCTGTGGGGCCCAACTCGCCCTTTGGAAAGAAGCCTGCACGTTGTGCCTTTCAGCTCTAGGGCAAAGTAGCACACCCAGAGCAGAAGTCCTACTTCAGCCAGATCAGGCCTGCAAAGAAACTGCGTTTCACAGGCCTTTGGAAGAGATGTTCCCACTAGGCTGTAAGAGCACTGTGCAGAGCGAGTTGTTTCTTAGCTTCCCAAAGAGCTGGAAGCAAGATGCTGTGGGGCCCAACTCGCCCTTTGGAAAGAAGCCTGCACGTTGTGCCTTTCAGCTCTAGGGCAAAGTAGCACACCCAGAGCAGAAGTCCTACTTCAGCCAGATCAGGCCTGCAAAGAAACTGCGTTTCACAGGCCTTTGGAAGAGATGTTCCCGGTAGGCTGTAAGAGCACTGTGCAGAGCGAGTTGTTTCTTAGCTTCCCAAAGAGCTGGAAGCAAGATGCTGTGGGGCCCAACTCGCCCTTTGGAAAGAAGCCTGCACGTTGTGCCTTTCAGCTCTAGGGCAAAGTAGCACACCCAGAGCAGAAGTCCTACTTCAGCCAGATCAGGCCTGCAAAGAAACTGCGTTTCACAGGCCTTTGGAAGAGATGTTCCCGGTAGGCTGTAAGAGCACTGTGCAGAGCGAGTTGTTTCTTAGCTTCCCAAAGAGCTGGAAGCAAGATGCTGTGGGGCCCAACTCGCCCTTTGGAAAGAAGCCTGCACGTTGTGCCTTTCAGCTCTAGGGCAAAGTAGCACACCCAGAGCAGAAGTCCTACTTCAGCCAGATCAGGCCTGCAAAGAAACTGCGTTTCACAGGCCTTTGGAAGAGATGTTCCCGGTAGGCTGTAAGAGCACTGTGCAGAGCGAGTTGTTTCTTAGCTTCCCAAAGAGCTGGAAGCAAGATGCTGTGGGGCCCAACTCGCCCTTTGGAAAGAAGCCTGCACGTTGTGCCTTTCAGCTCTAGGGCAAAGTAGCACACCCAGAGCAGAAGTCCTACTTCAGCCAGATCAGGCCTGCAAAGAAACTGCGTTTCACAGGCCTTTGGAAGAGATGTTCCCACTAGGCTGTAAGAGCACTGTGCAGAGCGAGTTGTTTCTTAGCTTCCCAAAGAGCTGGAAGCAAGATGCTGTGGGGCCCAACTCGCCCTTTGGAAAGAAGCCTGCACGTTGTGCCTTTCAGCTCTAGGGCAAAGTAGCACACCCAGAGCAGAAGTCCTACTTCAGCCAGATCAGGCCTGCAAAGAAACTGCGTTTCACAGGCCTTTGGAAGAGATGTTCCCACTAGGCTGTAAGAGCACTGTGCAGAGCGAGTTGTTTCTTAGCTTCCCAAAGAGCTGGAAGCAAGATGCTGTGGGGCCCAACTCGCCCTTTGGAAAGAAGCCTGCACGTTGTGCCTTTCAGCTCTAGGGCAAAGTAGCACACCCAGAGCAGAAGTCCTACTTCAGCCAGATCAGGCCTGCAAAGAAACTGCGTTTCACAGGCCTTTGGAAGAGATGTTCCCACTAGGCTGTAAGAGCACTGTGCAGAGCGAGTTGTTTCTTAGCTTCCCAAAGAGCTGGAAGCAAGATGCTGTGGGGCCCAACTCGCCCTTTGGAAAGAAGCCTGCACGTTGTGCCTTTCAGCTCTAGGGCAAAGTAGCACACCCAGAGCAGAAGTCCTACTTCAGCCAGATCAGGCCTGCAAAGAAACTGCGTTTCACAGGCCTTTGGAAGAGATGTTCCCGGTAGGCTGTAAGAGCACTGTGCAGAGCGAGTTGTTTCTTAGCTTCCCAAAGAGCTGGAAGCAAGATGCTGTGGGGCCCAACTCGCCCTTTGGAAAGAAGCCTGCACGTTGTGCCTTTCAGCTCTAGGGCAAAGTAGCACACCCAGAGCAGAAGTCCTACTTCAGCCAGATCAGGCCTGCAAAGAAACTGCGTTTCACAGGCCTTTGGAAGAGATGTTCCCACTAGGCTGTAAGAGCACTGTGCAGAGCGAGTTGTTTCTTAGCTTCCCAAAGAGCTGGAAGCAAGATGCTGTGGGGCCCAACTCGCCCTTTGGAAAGAAGCCTGCACGTTGTGCCTTTCAGCTCTAGGGCAAAGTAGCACACCCAGAGCAGAAGTCCTACTTCAGCCAGATCAGGCCTGCAAAGAAACTGCGTTTCACAGGCCTTTGGAAGAGATGTTCCCGGTAGGCTGTAAGAGCACTGTGCAGAGCGAGTTGTTTCTTAGCTTCCCAAAGAGCTGGAAGCAAGATGCTGTGGGGCCCAACTCGCCCTTTGGAAAGAAGCCTGCACGTTGTGCCTTTCAGCTCTAGGGCAAAGTAGCACACCCAGAGCAGAAGTCCTACTTCAGCCAGATCAGGCCTGCAAAGAAACTGCGTTTCACAGGCCTTTGGAAGAGATGTTCCCACTAGGCTGTAAGAGCACTGTGCAGAGCGAGTTGTTTCTTAGCTTCCCAAAGAGCTGGAAGCAAGATGCTGTGGGGCCCAACTCGCCCTTTGGAAAGAAGCCTGCACGTTGTGCCTTTCAGCTCTAGGGCAAAGTAGCACACCCAGAGCAGAAGTCCTACTTCAGCCAGATCAGGCCTGCAAAGAAACTGCGTTTCACAGGCCTTTGGAAGAGATGTTCCCGCTAGGCTGTAAGAGCACTGTGCAGAGCGAGTTGTTTCTTAGCTTCCCAAAGAGCTGGAAGCAAGATGCTGTGGGGCCCAACTCGCCCTTTGGAAAGAAGCCTGCACGTTGTGCCTTTCAGCTCTAGGGCAAAGTAGCACACCCAGAGCAGAAGTCCTACTTCAGCCAGATCAGGCCTGCAAAGAAACTGCGTTTCACAGGCCTTTGGAAGAGATGTTCCCGGTAGGCTGTAAGAGCACTGTGCAGAGCGAGTTGTTTCTTAGCTTCCCAAAGAGCTGGAAGCAAGATGCTGTGGGGCCCAACTCGCCCTTTGGAAAGAAGCCTGCACGTTGTGCCTTTCAGCTCTAGGGCAAAGTAGCACACCCAGAGCAGAAGTCCTACTTCAGCCAGATCAGGCCTGCAAAGAAACTGCGTTTCACAGGCCTTTGGAAGAGATGTTCCCACTAGGCTGTAAGAGCACTGTGCAGAGCGAGTTGTTTCTTAGCTTCCCAAAGAGCTGGAAGCAAGATGCTGTGGGGCCCAACTCGCCCTTTGGAAAGAAGCCTGCACGTTGTGCCTTTCAGCTCTAGGGCAAAGTAGCACACCCAGAGCAGAAGTCCTACTTCAGCCAGATCAGGCCTGCAAAGAAACTGCGTTTCACAGGCCTTTGGAAGAGATGTTCCCGGTAGGCTGTAAGAGCACTGTGCAGAGCGAGTTGTTTCTTAGCTTCCCAAAGAGCTGGAAGCAAGATGCTGTGGGGCCCAACT